>NC_091846.1:17730517-17968132 GCF_037783145.1 Equus przewalskii | reverse complement strand
TGGGAATCACAAAACTATAAAACACACACATACATGCACACACACATGCATGCACATCCACACTCCTATGGCACTTCAAATTCTCAGTATTAGAGTCTTTTCTGAGAGATAATTTGGCAGAGCACTTTTTAATTAAAACTGATGCTCCCAGAAGCTGCCCCATACTTATTTGTGGTGTTCTCACAATCCAGTTTGGGAAACACAAAGATTTGTTACTGGATTAGGAATAGTAAGAATGAAAAGTGACCTAGAACCTTGAAGTTGCTTAAAAATAGGAAATCATCCATGATGTGAGAAGGTGGATTATAGGTCACAGTGATTCAGTCATTCCTCATAACTGCCCCTCTGGAGCACCACTCTTAGCTCCTAATGAGCCCCAGCTCTGGGAGTGCACAGCCCATCAGCAATCAGAACTGGTCTTTTAGAATGTTCTAAACTCTGCCATCTCTGGACACCTAAGGACACTCATGTGGGTGTCTATATGGACGGCAGTTTTAGTGCAAATCAAAGAGTACAAATTCTCCGCTTTATTTAACCAATCCCTTTACATTATGCTTACCTGCCATGTGAACTCAATCCTCTCCCATATTTAATTTTCCCTAGTACAGTGGAAAGGAAAACTAACTAACCCACAATTCAGCATACTGTAAGCTTTTGAAAGTGTTGATTTTTGATCCTCGGCACAGACCCACTGAATCTCTTAAGAGTGAGGCAGAGGAAGATCCATGCTAAAAAGGAAAAAAGAAGAAAAAAGAAAGAAAGGGAAGGAGAGAGAAAGGAAGGAAGGAAGGAAAGAAAGCAAAAGTTAAAAAAGAAAGAAAGAAAATGCTCCCTATGTAGTTTTTATTACTAACCAATTTTGGGAGTCTATAATCCAGGGGTTTTTCAGTGGGGTCTTGCACCAGGAACTTAGCCTCACCTGGAAACTTGTTAGATATGCAAATTCTCAGGCCGCATCCCAGACCCACTGAATGAGAAACTTTGAGAGTGAAGGCCAGCCATGTGTGTTTTCTCAAGTCCTCCAGATGATTCTGGTACACACTAATGGTGGCTCTGGCTTTAGTACGTGTGTTTCTCACTGAAGGCATATCCAAATACGACAGACTCCAACAAGAAGGTTCATCTCCACAATAATTCCGTTTACTCTCTCTCTCTGGTTCTCACGAACTTAGGGAGGTTGTAAAAAAATAAATATACAAAAAGTAGAATTTGTATTATGGTTATTGCATACACGCCTCATCAATTTCCTAGCTTACCATAAAATACCTCGAAGTTAAATAATATGTGTTATTCATCTATATACCCCACAGCAAAAATTTTAGTATAATGTAAATTAGTAAGTAGTAATTTACTTATTACATTAGTAAATTAGTAAATAATTTAGTATTACTATAATGCCTCATACATTCAATGAATATTTGTTAATGAACAAATAAGTAAACTGTTCTCTTACAAAAAGCAAATTTTCTGTTTGGAATTTACAAATGCATCCAGTTAGGATGGTGGATCTTTAATTACTGTTCTGTGGGCACATGTTCATCCAATGTTACAAACATGACATATGTGTTTATAGCTTAAACATAGTTGAAGTTAATTACCACAATCAAGAGAAACAATTCAAATTAAGTATTCTACTAATTTTAGATCAATAGCATCATTTTCCTATATTAAGGAAAATCAGATTCTTAGTTCAGTCCCTGGTTCTCAAAACATATTCAGTAAATTATGGTTGAAGATGATAATAGTGATAGCAAGGTTATCGTGCCTTTAGGTAAAGATCTCATTGGAAAGTTTTACGTCATTCCTGGCAACCTAAAAAAATTTATGCTGGTCAGAAAACTGGAAAATATTTGCTAATAACCAAGCTACTAGAAAAAGTACATTACACGTTATTACAGAAATATGATGAAGTTTGAAAATGCTAAGAAAGACCGTAAAATCAAACACAGATAGTTAAAAGCAATTTCTTTCATGATCACAGATTTATGGCTCAGTTAATCAATATTTGAATTATATGTGTGTAGTTCAGTTGTTAAACCATTTCTCTACAAACTATAAATTAATATTAATGAGAAATTCAATGGCATTGAGCAGCAGCATTCTGTCACTGTGCTAGAGTAATCATTGATTTTAGTTTTAAATATTAATGCAATGCAATTTTTTGTCAGCTTAAAGCAATGATTGCACAGAAACGTCAAGACCTAAGTCGGGTGAGAGTCTATCATTGGAGATTTGATAGCGAAGCTGTCAACAGTGACTGCTTAGCAAAATCTGAGTTGCTCTCCAGCATTGGCATGTGATTATGAATGATTACATCCCTCATAATGAATAGCTGACCTCTGGGTTATTTGGTTTGCAGTTTTGGGCCAGTGTGTTTAAAGAGCTGCCTGGTGGCAGAGATGGAGTGGTTCATTCTAAACAAGAAATTCAATCATGAGGCCAAGGAACAGAGCCACCAAAACCAGTGGTGCTTTGTACCTGGGGAGAAAAGAGAGAAAAACTTGGGAAAAGAATGACAGTAGGTGAACAGTAACTTTTAGGAAGTACCAGCATCTTGGTATGCTAAAGGTGTGATCAGAGGCCTGACAGAATGTGGACTGCGTATCATTGAGTGCAGCCTACTCTTTACATCTGAAAGAGTGAAAACAGTGTACTGTAACAATCTCAGAGTAGAGAAAACAGGTTTTTCTTAAGGGGAGGCTCTTTAATCAAGATAAGATGATTCCAAAGCCTAATTAGCGGAAATATTTTGAATGAAAGTGTCTAAATTCCGTCACCCTTGGCAGGGGCCCCAAACCAGGCCCAATCTCTCTGTGGGACCTCAGACCTAGAAAACATATGAAATGAGTAACGATACACAAGGAGAAATCCTCTCTCTTTCTCTTGCATAACTCCAGGCTGACTCCTCAGAGTCCTGTTTCTAAAGCCTATTTCTTATTTTTCAGGGTAAAGTATAGGCACTATTATTACTTCTGTTATCAACAATAAAAAGCTTATAAATCACCTGCCTCTGATTGGAAATTGACATCAAAGTAGAAATTACTTATAAGGTATATGTCTACATATTTTGCCGTGCTTGACACAAATTTATGATGATGAATTGAGAATTTCTTTTAAAGTCATTGAATTGCAGTCCCTCATTCCCATTTAACTTATGAAACAATGTAAAATTTTTGGAAACTCTAACAATGCTAATATCACTCTTTTTCTTAAAAAATGCCATTGAGTTCATTTTAATTTCACATGTTAACTAGGCTTGATTTCTGAAGAAATACATGCCAATTTACAGGGCAATTTTCTTAAAAACTAGAAAGCAAACATTTATTTGTTGAAATTATGATATCCTTCAAAAGGTAAGAGAGAATTTAAATTAAGTATAATGAAAGAACACCTAGTTAACTGGCTATAACTCCTTATAAGCAATAACATTAATGACTAAATAATGAGATTTTTCTCCACTAGAGAAAGGAAAATAAAATGCAGATATTGGGCAGAAAAATTAATGTGTATTATTGAGCCTACTATTTCCAATTGCTTCCAGTAGGTGCAAACAATATACTATGATAAAGCCTTATGATTAATCAGGGAAAGTACTTTTTCCCCAATTGTCTCAGGTAATATTCAAATTGTGTTGAAAAATAAAACTATTCACCCTATTTCTACCTTTAAAATGCTGTATTTACAATAGCTATGCATATTTGTATAGCACTTTGAATATTTGGGCACAATATGGAGCTTTGATTATTAAATGCGTAAAAGTGCTTCACTAACCTAATTTGGGAACAAGATAGAACAGAAATATGAAATAAAATTAATAAGAATGAGACTATTAATATCAATGTATTTTATATATTTGCATGTAAATTTTCATTTTATATCCATAAATGATTATAAAAAACAAATTATACATTTATAAATGATACTATAAGTAGGGAGAAAAATATCAGGTTGTTCCAGAAGTGAGAGAAATCATGTGGGGGAAGAGAGAACACATAGAAAAAAAACTTCGCTAAAAACAAACAGCAGTACATGTTTTTGTTTATGTAAAATTATACATGAGTGGGTAGAAAAATTAGACATAAAAGCTTAAACTATAGCTACCAACTTATAGAAAACTCCATGACAAATTGTCAAATAAAAATATTAGAGTTTAAACTATATAAAATGTATCCTATAATGAATAAGAGCAAACAATAAGACAAAAAAGAGAAACCAGAGATATTTGTGTACAAATGATGATATTTGCTTGTTTAAGTAAAAGAAAATATAAAAGGATGCATACTGGTCTGTTAAAAATGGACGCCCCAGGGGGCCAGGCTGGTGGCGTAGCAGTTAAGTTCGAACATTCCACTTTGGTGGCCTGGGGTTTGCGGTTTGGATCCTGGGTGTGGACCTATGCACCACTTGCCAAGCCATGCTGTGGCAAGTGTCCCACATATAAAATGGAGGAAGATGGGCACGGATGTTAGCTCAGGGCCAATCTTCCTCAGCAAAAAAGAGGAGGATTGGCAGCAGATGTTAGCTCAGGGCTAATCTTCCTCAAAAAAAAATAAATAAATAAAAGGACACCCCAGGAGATTAGGCAGCTGGGAAAGTTATTAGCATTTCCTTTACGCATCTTTGTATTATTTCACTTATACAATAAGCACACGTTAGCATTTTGTTTTTTAAGATTGGCACCTGGGCTAACAACTGTTGACAATCTTTTTTTTTTTTCTGCTTTATCTCCCCAACTCCCCCTGTACACGGTTGTATACCTTACTTGCAGCTCCTTCTAGTTGTGGGATGTGGGACCCCACCTCAACTTGGCCTGACGAGCAGTCCTATGTCCGCGCCCAGGATCCGGACCCTGGGCGGCAGCAGAGGAGCGGGCGAACTTAACCACTCGGCCATGGAGCCAGCCCCAGCATTTTTTTCTCATTTAAATCTTTTGTTGAAGTAAAACATAAAAAATTGTGCGTGTCATGAGTATTCAGCTCAACAAACTATAACAAAGTGAAAGCAACCATGTAACCACCTCACAGGTGAAGAAAAAATAATCACTAGCATTTCAGAAGGCTCCCTCACATCCCTTCTAGTCACTAGCTCTAGGACCCTTTCTCTCTTGACCACAGGTTAGTTCCATCCACTTTTCAACTTTATATAAAGGAAACAATACACTGTATATTCTTTTGTATTTCTACTTGGTAATTTGACCTTATACTTGTAAGGCTGATGAACGTTGTTTCATGTAACAGTAATTCATTCTTTTTCATTGCTATACACTATTCAGTCTATGAATACACCTTATACTCTACTATGGATGGCGTTTGAGTTGATCACAATTTTGAGATAGTAGGAATAATATGAATACTGCCACAAAAATTCCTGTACATGTTTTGACTGGACCACACACTCCATTCCTTTGGGTTTATATCAGGGTCTGTTTGCAGGGAGCAACCTTGAGTGATGAGGTCACGTTCCCGACAAAGATCAAGCTTACTGTTTGCTATAAAACAGCGGGTTCGCCAAGTTCAGCGTTTGTCCTTGTAGTGCAACCCACTGCACGCACAGGTGCCATCCAGGCCCTCTGTGTTGCGTCATGGGACTTTGCCGGGAAGGGAAACAGATGTAAAGGGCAATGTTCATGCTGCTTCCTGTGCCATGAGTAATGAAATACATGTCCCTGTCCAGGCCTCTTAGGTCTTCTGCCAGCATCGGGGAAATAGTAACAGGCTAACTGATTAGGTCGTGATAAAGTGAAACCGAATCCTAACCTGGCACCCATTACACCAAATACTTTAGTGTGTATTTCCCACAAACATAACCACGGTAAAAACATCAAAATCAGGAAAATAACATTGAAAATGTACTGGCTGTGTAAATTTCCTGCCTCTGTGTGTTCAGCATCAATACCACCACGTCCTTTGAGAACAGCCGTCAGTACAGGCGGTAGATCAAGCCGGTGAAGGATTCGGACGACTTGTCCACGGCGCTGGTGGGGAACAAGTGTGCGCACGTCGAGTAGAGGCAGGCTCAGGACCTTCGGCAGTTAGAGCATCCCCTACACCAAGACGTCGGCCAAGGCGGCCAGAACAGCCCCTCTGGCTCTGGCTCCAGCTCACGACCCTCTGGGCCTCCCCCACTTCCCCCACATGCCCCCGCTCCCGGGACCCGTGTGACCAGCGGCTCTTGGCGCTGGCGCGGACCAAACCTTCTACACTGTGGTGCGTGAGACAGGACAGCACAAATTGCGGAAGCTGAGCCCGCGCCCGCGACGGTGGCTCGGGCTGCCCGGGCTGCAAGCGCCTGTCTTGGTCTTGCAGATAGCCGCAGCCGCTGCGTCCGCTCGGGCTACTTTGCGGCCCGCGCGGGCACAGGCTCAGGGCGTGGAGGATGCGGGGAGGATGCGGGGAGGAGGCCAGACACGTAGGAAGATGGAGGCAAGCAGGGACGGGAGGGAGGAAAGATGGGCCTCCAGAGCCCAGCCGGCCGAGAGATGGTGGACAGAGGTGACCGCAGAGCCTCGCACGGATGCTTTGCTCAGACTGCCATGAACCGTCCCAGACATCAGGGCACCCCAGCTGTTTGCCCTCCTCCCAGCTCTCTCCTAGCCCATCTGACACATATTGAAAGGCAGTAAATTATTTGTTAGACCTGAAAAAAAAAATCCTCAGAGCCCATCCAAGTTTCACTAAAGAAGTAGTTCAGAATCACACGATGCCTTTATTTGTCACACCTCTTCATTCTCCTGCAGTCTGGGACAGTTTCGTAACCTTTCCTAACTTTTATGGCTTTGACACTTTTGAAGATTACAGGCCAGGCATTTTATAGATCGTTCCTTAGTTTCTCTTTCTGTGCTGTTACCTCATAAGGAGATTCAGTATGCCGTATTGGTAGGAATATCACTGTGGTTGACGGTGTGTTCCTATTGCATCTTATCAGGTGGTGCAGAATTTTAATTTATCCAGTTACTCGTGGTATTCATCTTGATCATTTAATAAAGGTGGTGTCACTGTAATATTATGCCTTTCTCATTTCTATTTAAAGTGTGTCATGGGAAGTAACTTGAAACTATGTACATACCCTATTTCTTATCAAACTTTAAAACATATTTGTTTAGGACTTATAGTTTCCTATTTTATTCAGTGAGTCATAATCTATTGCTATGATTTATTTTTAAGAGGCCATCCAAACCAGCTTCTGTGTCCTTTTGATACATTTCCATCACTGAGTTTTTGCTTGCTTTCTGTCATAATAATATAGTCCAGGCTCATCTCATACTCTCCCTGCGTCCATGGACATCTATACATCTATCTACATACATTGAAAACCATGAGTTCGCATCAATTTTTCTATTTCCAATCAACATGACAAGATTCATTTTAGTTTTCTTCCTTTCTGTGACTTCTTCCTTTCTTCCTTTCCTTTAGTTTTCTTCCTTATTCGCCCTTCCTTCCCTTCTTTTCTTCCTTCATTTCTGTTTTCTCCCAGAATGTTCTTCTCAAACAGTTAGAAACATGGCTTCCATTATCCCTAATGTATTTACTTATCTGTTCAATCCCCTCTATGTAACCTAATAGAAGCTGTGCAAAGGATTTGGACAGGCAATTTATAAATGAGAATATCTGATTGTCCATAAGCATAGGAAAAGTTGTTCCACCTCACTAACAATCAGAAAAATGCAAATTAAAACCACAATGAAATTCCACTACACAACCAAGAGTGTGTGAGGGTGGAGAGCATAAAGTCACATTATGCTGGTCAAGTATAAATTAGTACAACCACTTTGGAAAAGATTTTGAAAAACTCAATAGAATAATTCCTCTATTAAAATACATTCAAAGAGAATATCCATATACATAAACAGAAATATTGGTAGTAGCATTATTTGTAATGGATCAAATTGAAAACTACTTGAAAATCCATCAACTTCTGAATACATGAATAAATCATGGTACATTCATACAAGGAAACATTTTCCAGCAATGAACATCAACAATCTACAAGAGACACTAACAACACAGACTAATCTCACAGACATGACACTGAGCAAAAGAAGAATGGCCCTAAATGAGGTTTTGAAAAAACTATATGAGATTTTTAAAAAACACCAGGCAGAGCTAAATAATGTTGTTGACAGAGGTGGTAAAACAAATGGTGGTTGCCTACAGAGATGAGGGAGAGAACTCTGTTCAAGGAAGGGCAAAGGGGGCATTTCTAGAATGCCATAATATTCTATTTCTTGGCCTGCTGTTGCTTTATAATTATTTGTTAATTTGTACTTATATTTTTCAAGCAATCTTCTATAAGCATATTATATTTTATAGTTTAAAAAGGTTCAAAATTGATTGGCCCTTCCTTGATGTGGATAATTGACATACAGTCTTATTGTTTCATATATCAGCTTCAAATTCTCAAGCAGGCTCTCAAGCCCTCTTAAATCAGTCCTAATTTATTTATCCAGTCTCATCTCTTGGCCCTCTATGATATGTATTCTATAAATAACCAAGGCAACCTCAAAGAAGAGTGGGGAAAAGTCAGGAACAGAGAATTCACAAAAGAAGAAATAGAGATGAAAATGATTTTGAAAAATCAACCTTACTAGCAAATAAAGAAATGCAAACATTTGATATATATTCTTTACTTATCAAATTGGCAAAATAATGATAATATTCAGGATGTTAATAATGATAATATTGAGTATGGTAAAGATGTGGGGAAACAGGAATTCCTGTTAAAATGTAGACAACAAGAATAATGAAAGGAAAACAGAATTTAATTGAGCAATAAGGAAATCAGCTGAATGCAATGAAGTGATGTTAGTTGACAAAAACACCCAAGAGACAGAGAGGAGAAACTAATCTCAATCAATACGAAAAAAATTTGCTTGAGAGAAATATCCAGATTACGTAATCCAAACAATACATAAACTTAAAACTTTTTTTCTAAAGTCATAATTCTTTCCTCAAAATGCTTTGACAATGGTCAGTTCCCTCTTTGTTTGGCTCCAAAAATCTTCGCTGTGAGACTTACCAACACTGTTATTAATCTCATCTTGTCAGGGGACAGGAGTTCCATAAGGGAAATTCAGAAAAGCAGGATATTCCAATGAAGTTAATGCTTGAATAACTTGAAATGCTCTGAGAATTATGGAAGACCCTTCTGAAAGACTAAAATGTTGCCTTGATGATTCCTTAAGTCTACCAAATAAAAGCAACTAGAGAGTCCTTTAAGGGGTTAGACATCCAGCAGAGAAGGAGCTAGGTAAGGGGAGGTGGGAAAACAGAGGATAATATTTCCAGGGAATGAAATAACACTGTGATATCTACTCACAAGGCTGACTACAAGCAAAACAATGACAAGGATGCTACTTTCTAACCTTCTCATTTCTCCATTTCTAGTGTGGGGCTTCTCTTTTTTGCCCTTTCATTAAAAAGTTAAATATCCTAAGTTCAGTTTGCTACTACAGTGCTTAAGACTTCTCAGGAAAGTCCAGCATCTTCCATTTCCCATTCTTTGTGGCCATTTCCTATTCTTGCAAATTTTCTCCGCTGAAATATTAAACGGGTTAACATTATGCTTCTCATTGGAGGCATTTTAACTAAGACTCTATACCTAACTAAGGAAGAGACTAGATACTGCACTTCAGCTGTCAGAGGAAATATAGAGGGTGGAGCTTTTGCATGAGCTTCATCTGTGAACGTCATCTATAAGTAATCCTTGTCCCTTCCTTATATCTTGCCATCTGGAAACTGTAAACTAATCCAGGAAAAGAACATTCCATCAAAAGTGAGAAAGTCTCAATTTTTTGTTTCAAGATTTATGAAAAGAACAATTGTTGCTTACTGGAGCTACCATTGTAAGTCAAGGGCAAGGACTGCTCACAATCAAATCGGGAAAATAGGGGTTTCATTTTAGACCCTAACACATAGCTCTTTCCTATCCTGGGCAGCTTGTTCCTCTAATCTTTTATGCTCTGTTCAGTTTTCCCCTATTTTCATGTCTTATCTATGTAATAGTTTAAAAAGATCTAATGTTATCATGTACTTTAAAGTTTGCGTCACTAATAATAACTCAATGTGTTACTTTCTAAAAGATATTTGCATTTTGAATAGAGAACACCCTTTTGATTCAAAGGAAGAGTGTTCAGCAGTAGAATTTCTGAGGTCAGCCTCAGGTTGAGAGGGCAAAAGTCTTTTCTGGAAACCTCTCAAGGCAATACTTTATTTTGATACTACTCTTGACATATTGTTTAAATCAGAGGCTGCAAACTGGTATACATGGGCCAGATTGGGGCCACATACATCTTAGATAGCCAGCATAGTATTTTAACTAAATATGAGCCAAATATAAATATTTGAATTTCCAGATTCTCTTGAAAAAAAAAAAAGAGGATGTTTGTCAATACTATCCTTGAATTTCCACAAGGCAACAGTTGTTTGGAACAAAATAGTTCTACCCTTTTACACAGGCCATACACTTTCTGATTTGCCACAATTCACATTACTCTCTTTTTCTTTCACAAACACTTGGGTCAAATGAGAGTTGCCATTTACCATCAAGCACCATTTTTCTTATAGTAGAAAAATATCGGTTTTTGTGTATCTTCCAAAAGTGGGAAACTAAGAGACAAAGAAGGTCACTTGACTTTTCTTGTCCTTGGTCCTACTTTACTCGTCTATCCTCCTTTGTTGGTCTCTGTAGACATTTGAGTTTAAGTAATTTAACATGCCCGTCAACATCAAGCCATTTGGCCAGAAAAAAATATGTTTGAGCATTAAATTTGGGTAGAAAAAGAGGTTGTAAGAAAAGGAGAGATTGAAGAGTCATTTTATATATAGCAAAAATATAAATGTCTATTTCTAATATTTTTGCCTTCCGCTCCCCCCCCCCCAAAAGAAGCAGTGGAAAGTGCTGCAGAAGTGCACAAGTTGGAGGACTGTGCTCCATGTACGCAGAGGGGAGGCGGGAGGAAGGACTCACAAAGTAATTCTGGAGCCAAGCCTTAAAGGATGAGAAGGATTTTTCTTGGCAGAGAGAATTTTATTACTTCATGATGAAGCCTGGAAGTAAATATTGGAACTTTGGCTTATTCTTTCCCAATTCAATTTTTTTCTTATAGCGTTCATTACTGTTTTCTGCACTTAAATCCTGCCACAAAGGGGTCAGGATAACACAGATACATTAAATCGTACAATCTCATGTCAGTCACTCCCACTGTGATTGTGTCAATCACTCCCACCAGAATCACTTCTATTAGAATTTAAAGGTGAGAAACTTGCAGGGTGTAGAAAGAGTCCTGGAGGTGTGGGCCCTGTGGCAGAGTGGTTAATTTTGCACGCTCTGCTTGGAAGGGCTGGGGTTTACCGTTTCGGGTCCTGGGCGCGGACATGGCACCGCACCGCTCATCCAGCCATGTTGTGGTGGCATCCCACGTGGAAGAACTCAAATGACCTGCAACTAGGATATACAACTATGTACTGGGGTTCTGGGGGAAAAAAAAAAGAGGAAGATTGGCAACAGATGTTAGCTCAGGGCTAAGCTTTCTCAAAACAAAAAAAAAGAAAGAAAGAAAGAAAAAAGAAGGAGTCCTGCAGATGGAGCCACGAGCCCTGTAGTTGGGTTCTGGTTCTGCTTCTTACTCCTTGAGTGACTTTGAGCAGGACAAAACTTCTCTGAGTTTCTGCTTCCTTCTCTATGCATTGTAGATAGAAACAATCCCATTTTGCCTGCCTCACAGGCTGCTATGAAGTTCAAATGGAAGCGCATGAAAACACATTTTAATCGGTGGCATGTTCTTCAAATATGAGGTATTATCCTCAAGAATGTCCAGTATACAGCACATACTTAATGCTTTTTTTAAATAAACTTTTTATTTTGGAATACTTGAAAATTTAGATATATGGAAAATTTGCAAAGGTAGCACAGAGTATTCCTGCATATCCCTCATCCAGTTTCAGTTTCCTCTAATGTTTTCATCTTACATTACTGTGGTACATTTGTCAACACCAAGAAACCAACACTGGCACCTTACTATTAACTAAACCCCAGACTTTATTAGGATTTCACCGTTTTTTTTTTTTGCTCACGTCCTTTTTCTGTTGAGGACCCCATCCAGGATACCACACTGCATTTAGTCTCCTCTGATCTGTGACAGTTTCTCAGTCTTCCCTTGTTTTTCAGAACCTGGACAGTTTTGAGGAGTACTGACCAGGTATTTGCAGACTGTCCCCCAATCTGGGTTGGTCTGTTGTGATTAGATTGGGGTTATGGGGTTTTGGAAATGATACCACGGAGGTGGGGTGTCCTTTTGTCACATCATATCAGGGGTACCTGGTATCCACGCATCACTGGTATTGTTCACCTTGGTCACCTGTTGTCTGCTGCCTACTCCACTGTAAAGTTAGTACTTTTTCCTTTTCATAGTATATTCTTTGTGAGTCACTGAGTCCAGTCCACCCTCAAGGGAGTCAGGGAGGGGATAAATTCCATCTCCTGGGGCGGGGTGGGGAGTGTCTACATATGTTATTTGTAATTCTTCCATAAGGAAACTTCATGTTTCTAAACCATGAAATAACAGAAACAATATTGATTGATGTGAGGCTCCTTTTTTATTCCCTGCTTACTTAACCTCTGGTACGAGTGCTAAGATGAGCCTTTCAGCCAACTGGCAGGGAATGGGTGGGAGAATGAAGAGTCACCAGAGACCTACAAAATCCACAAACTACAAAATGTCTCTTCATGCTTGGGAGTTAACTATGTGTGATTCCAGGCCAGTCAGTGCCAAAGAGCCGTGCTTCCTAATGCGGCAGACCATACTCCTGTGTTATCGGTAGATGTCGCTATTCAGTAACAGCCATGTAGTTTCTAGCCCACAGGGTCTTCACCTAAATACTCAACTCGCTATAGACTGAAGAAGCAACGTGCTATTCCCATTATTTTAATTCTCTCCTGGAAGGATATTTTAAAATTTTAATAATCAAAATAAAATTTATTTGGTTTCTGAAAACTAATCTGTATAAAATGGTATCTGGGGGTTTATACATCAGTTCTAAAGTCTGAAGTCCATTTTAGTAGGAACAACTTCTTCATATGTTTGTACTCAAAGGTGTATCTCTATTCTCACAATGGCCAATAAAGTGAAGAATTAGATCATTGATAATTTTGCAGACTAGTGTGTTTTGTCTTTTATCTACACAGGTTATTAATTGTTATTAGCTAGAATTGATATAAATCAATGAGGGCTATACCACTTATGAGGTTACCTAATAAGGACTTTGGGATTGTATTAATGTCTTCCATATAGAACCCAAACTGCTTTCATTTATCTGTCCCTGCTAATCTGGATTGTCAAGACAGATTCAGAGACTGCAAGGGAAAAGGAAAGAAAGAAGGGAGGGGGCTTGGTGGAGAGTCGGATTGATTGGAGGAAAGAAAACAGACCCACAGATTCTAGCTTTCGGGAGCTTCACCCTCAGGTTTCTTGAGCTCACAGTAAACACATAGTTCTACCACTTCCCCAATGTTCAATTTTCATTAATTTGATGTATTAAAGTCCCCAAAATTATTTCCAATGGAAAAGTTTTATTGGCTACCATTTTGTGTAATATAGCATACTAAACAATACATCAAAATCAGGGTACATTTTGATACTTTTATTTATATGGAAAATTTGGTAGAATTTGTCTTCTCTTTTAAAAGGAATTGTGGAAAACATAACAGATGGGATATTGAACAATCATATTTTATTTTATTTTATTTTTATTTTTTTAAAGATTTTATTTTTCCTTTTTCTCCCCAAAGCCCCCGGTACATAGTTGTATATTTTTAGTTGTGGGTCCTTCTAGTTATGGTATGTGGGACACTGCCTCAGCATGGCCTGTCGAGCGGTGCCATGTCTGCGCCCAGGATCCGAATCGGAGAAACCCTGGGCTGCCAAAGTGGAGCACGTGAACTTAACCACTCGGCCACAGGGCCAGCCCCCTGAGCAATCATATTTTAAAAAGAAAGCTCACTTTAATTTTATATAGAAATTCATCTTAAAAGGGTAGTTCAGACCTGTTAGTAATTTTGAAAGTGTTGGATTATTTGTTACTAAATGAATTCTAGGACAGTAGGACAGAAATCTTACTAAAATATAAGCTACCATTTATTGAGCAGTTACTCTGTTCCTGACACTGTGGTTTAAGTACTTTATATCTGTTATCTCGTTTAGTCTTTAGAATAACAGTACGGGAAGATATTATTATCTCCATTTTACAGATGAGCAAATTGAGTTTTAGACAGGCTAAATAACTTACTTATCCAAGTTGAGAAAAGCAGTAAGTGACAGAGCCCAGACTCTGCCTGCTCTAAATCATAACAGGCCTTCCTCCTGTAGGAGGTGATTCTATGGCTAAATCAAATTCAGATCAATCTTATCTTGGTAGCAGCAAGTCATTATGCGATACCTGATACTTCTATTTACCTTTACTTATACATCAATACTTAGTCCAAGAAACTTTGGAAAATATCCAGACCAAAAAACAAAACAACTTTTCTCTTTAATATAAAACAAGAAAGGCAATTTGGTTTAGGTTTGTTACACTATTCTATGACCCCTAAAATAGTCTTGATCTTTGCGTGCTCCTGGCAGAATAACAGCACCCTGAAATTCATCTTAAAAGAGTAGGTCCCACTTTTATTGTAGATTTGAACATGCTGGATTCTTTGTTACTAAATAAATTCTAAAACGGCAGGAGAGAAATTCTGCAGAACCTGACTGGGGAAAATAAACAATTCAAAATTGATGGTTTGGATTAATTTACTACATCGAGAAGCTTCGTGTCAGGTTGTTCTAGCATTCTCTAGCACTGATTAAGTACAACAGAATTGTTATTAAGGCTTTCGGCTGTTGTTTTTATCTAAGAACAAGAAATAGGGAAAATGTTAGTCCATTGCAAAATGGGGCATCTTTTCACCTACATCCCTGTGGGGGTTTACTGAACCCTCAAGATGTTTATTTTATATGGTTTTAGCTAACACGCTACAGCAGGGAATTTCCTGACACTGGCCTGATTGGCTATTGGTATTCATGTTATGTCTCATTATAGAACTGTGCAACCTTTTTTTTTGGAGGAGAGAACAATACAGTGACCAGATCCCTCACTTTACACTGTGACCTTGTGGCTAAGATCAAGCAACAATTTGGTAGCTAGACCAAGCCCAGTGCTGGGTGTTGCTGACTTCCACCCCTGCGTTTAGATCTCCTATTGGAGCTCCTTTTTGTGCCTTTTCCTATTCTGCTTCTTTACAGACAAAAATGAAGGTTAGGGAGCATCAATCAAAAACCGGATGTTTATTCCCTGTCTCTTCTGCTTAACCAGACTCAAAGGCTCCTTTGAATTAAGTAATCCAGGGCTTTCCTCTCTTCACTACACTATAATTATTAGTTTTCTAGACAACCCAAGCTCAAACAAGACTTGTGACACTTTTGGATCAAAAGCACATGGTAAGTGAAGACAAAGTTTAGCAGTAAGTATATTATACGCATTTCTGATTCAGCATCATGACCATGAAAGAAATAATAGCCATATACGTAAAAACAAAAACAAAGGTGAAGGGAGAGAAAACAATTGACAGGGAGTTTATAGCAAAGATAGAACGTGGGCTTCTCTTGGCCTAATGCCATCTTCAATATAACTATACTAATCCAAGTCTACTCCCATGTTATGTGTCAGGAGTGCAGACATTGGGTGTTAACCAATTATTAGCAGAAAAGTCAGACAAGGTTGGACTGAAATCTAATCCACGCTTAGGCCTGGAAGGAAAAGTACTGAAGGTCCAATCTCCTTTTTGCTGCATTTCTGCCACTAGGAGGCTTCTGGTATAAAGAAACAAATACTTAACATTCAGGAAAATCACATTAGAATCCAAGCACTACATTCATTCACGCTCTACCACTAACTAATATGAATAAATTGATTGATTAATTTAATCTCAGGTAAGTGGTCAGATATGGTGGTGAATAACCTTATTAGGTAAAGCCTCAGCCCTGTGTAAATGGGTTATAACCGAACTTATGTCTGAGTCATTATTAGTATCGTCAAGATCCAGACTCTGGGTCTGAGCTCAGGTCTTGGACTCCTCATGTAGTGCTCTTTCCACAGCTGAACACACTGTGGATTTTGATGATGATGGTCAGAAGCTGGCTCTGACTCTTCCTGGAAAAGAGAAATTTTTTTTGAAGACAGCATAGTGGTGTATTTTATATATTCTTTCTCAAACCAGTAATAATGTGGGGTTTTTTGTTTTAATATTTTGGGTCAAAGGGTCTCTAGGATGATATGGAACTCATGCTAAACAGATGAAAAGTTGTTGTTTTTAAAGAAGTGTGCTTTGAAACATAGTCTAATGATATATTTTAAGTTTATTTTATATTTTTAAAAAGCAGACTCATGTTTGAGCCAGTTAACACCTGAGGAAGGCACAAATCTAAATCCCCTTAGCAAGAGAACATATTTTTCACTTGGATTGGGGGAGATGGAACTGTTGTAGTGTCTTTGGCCGTGATGACCCCAGAGGATGCACAACAGTGAGAAAAAGGTGGAAAGCTGAGATGCTCAAACAGTACAGGGAACAGAGACTTAAGTTTCCAAGGGCAGCCTAGGAGAGAGGTGCGAAAGGGTTCAGAAAAAGTTAGGGATGCAGGAAGAGGCAATTGAGAAGGGAGGGTCCAGGAAGAGGGACCCACATGGCTGCTGTGAAAAATGACAGCGGCAGTAGGAGACAGCAGCCCCTGTCAAACTCGTCACAACATGGGCTCCAGGACTAGAGGCCCGGTATTCCGGTATTCCATTTCAGACGGCTGGTTTTGCAGTGCTGAAATGCAACCCCTCCCTGGTCCTCCTCTACGTCTTTAAAGAAACTTTGGAGTCTTACTTTGGAGATGAAGACAAAGAGGGCTTCTACCCCTTGGGGTTTGATGTGAGAACCCTGGGGTGACAGATGTGAGACCTACAGCTTAGTGAGGAGAGACTAGAGTTTCTCCAGGCAATTTACATGAATATAGGGGCCTCTCTGGATGTGGGTTTAAGCTATTACAGGAGTGCTAAAGAGAAAACGGACCCCAGAAGAACAGAAGGGAACAGAAAAGAATCTAGTAGGACTTCAGACCAGGTCTGGATTGTTTTCTACACCATTGCTGACACACAGATCTGCTCTTTGAGTGGACATTTACTGTGTTGGAGTTCACAAAAAGTCTTGAAGTGCACGTTCCACTTGGGGAAACTCCCACCCTTCTTACTCTGACCTGAAATATGCTTCTTGGTAAGTCGTTCTGTGCAGTGGGTTAGATTTAGTTATTCTGTGCTTCAGAGAGCTCGTTAATTGATGAATGACTTCTGCTTCTAATTGAACATTTTAAGAATGTAAGTAATCCAGGTTATTTGAGGAAAGATTAGGACACACAGATAAGCCAAAAGAAAAAAAATCCCTCAGTCTCACCAGATTTTAATTTTAATAATTTGTAAGTAATTGTTTATTCCAATTACATAGTAAAGTTTTGCCCACACAAATCAAGGAGTGGCTGATTTGGTTAATATATTTCTAGATACCTAATGATTTCATATTCCAAACTTTTAATTTTTGCTATATGGAAATATTTCCAAGGCATGTTATATAATTATGTGTCTTTAAGTAAAACATAGACGTATATAATGTAGTCTTTTTAGATGATAAGATGATATGGGTTCAGACATTAATTTTTTTATCAATTTATTCAGCACCATTTTAATCACCTGCTATTCACCTTATTGATGAGAGAGAGTTTCCCCATCCTAAATAGTGTGAGATGGCTGAACATATGACACTTGACACTGGACAGATGAGATGACAGCAGTTTATTAGTCACATATATTCACGGCTGGGGAAGGAGGATCCTGCACGTCATGTAAGGCCACACTTGGGTTGCCCTTGGGAGCAGAGTGAATCAGCAGGGGCTGTGAGAGACAGGCTTTCTAGTAACAAGAGGATGAAGTGACCCCTGGTTCCCACAAGATCCTGTGACTGACTTGTTTGGATAATTTTGTGAGCTGGTAGGGCGATGAAACCCATTAGGTTGAGGACCAAGCAGGGTGCAGGTAAGCTGGCCAGTAGGGGAGCTAGTTGGGTGGGCAGCCTTTCTTTCTGTGTTGGGGGCATATCTGGCAAGAGCAGGGAAACTCTCAGCTGGGCCTTTGGGGCCCTGAGAGGCTCAAAGTTGTCAAGGCAGCCCATGAAATTTTAGGCCTTACAATGTAAGCACCTGCTATGTGCCTAGCAGGATGAGTAAGGTAATTCTTGAAGAGCTAACCATCAAGTTTGGGACACATGTTCACAACCAAATCATTGCAATGAATGTCATAAGCTCTATAGTGGAAGTAGGTATAAATTGATTGGAAGCATAGAGGAAGGATTGGCTAATTGAGACAGTTGGAAAAGGCATCATACTGAACACCACTTATTAGACTGGGTTGTTACTATACAAGTTTACAAAAGGTTGGGCAACATAGCTTATCATCTCTTTGCATACAGTGAATGTCCCTTCGACTGCTAACCTAATGCCAATGTCTTCCTCTGGCATATTAACACTCAGGCAGTAGCAATTGAGTCATTGGATCCCTATTTTTCCCATCCCTCAGCAGACATGGCAAGTACCCTATATCTGTGCTTTCAAGGTAGAAGACACAGCATTGCTATTTATCCCTCTCTCCCTGGAAACAAAGCAAAAGAGAACCAAAACCCAGAAACAGAACAGTTGTTTTCTCTATCTCTCTCTATCTCTGTCTGTCTCCTCCCTCTCCCTCCCTCCCTCTGTCACTGTCTCCCTCTTTCCCTCTTTTCCTCCTCTCTCTCTCTCTCTCCTCCCCCTCCCTCTGCTGTTTATCACCCCCATCACCACTTCTAATGTCTATCTGCTGACATGGTTGATGTTGTATATTGCTCTTAATTCTATTTTTATTTTATTCTTGTATCTTCTGCTTCTTGTCACCTCGCCCATGCTCTTTAGCTTTTAACACACAGAGACATTGATCTTTCAAAGACATAACTAGCCAAATAGCATTCTCTTTTCATCCACACATTCACTCTAGTTGGCAAGTCACCCAAGCACAGCATTTAAGATATAATCTTCGGCAGTTCAACTCACCTCTAACTGCTGAAAATAAGTTCTCTCTTTTCTCCTTGACCCCATTAGTACAGAAGTGGTGTTGCTGGCATATTGGTCATAAAACAGTAATATTTACTTAATATTTAAACATGCTTACATTCAGTTTGTGATAGTTCATATTGGAGTCTCTGATGGAGGCGAATAAATAGCACTTCTCTTCCCAGCTGCAATCTGAACCAATTGAGGGGAAAAGTGGCAGATGGAGACCAAAATATCACGATTACTATTGATAAAGGCTGACATGGAGGACGGAGCTTCTTGAGGGGCAAAGGGCCAGCTAACTGAGCCCCAGAGCTCGGCAGATTTTCCCACTCTTTCAGTCTCAGCAGTGTGGACGAGGGCGGGCGCCCCGGAGCTGCAGGGGCAACTCCTGCCCCACGTGGAGATTCACCCACAAGCGAAGAGCAGAGCCAACCAAGCACACAAGGGGTTCCTCCCGGAGTCTCCATTTGCCCCAGGTGCTCAGATGAGCAGAGAGAGGCCAGCTGCATTTAAGAAAACATTCTCCTGAGGAAAACCAGAGAACTGGGGAAGCAGCATTTCCCCTCAACCATTTCACAATGGCTGTAATATGAAGTTATTTACTTTAGAAAATTCACTGTTCGTTGAACCTTGTTAGTATTGTAATACCAAATTAAGTGTTTAAGTTTTGGCTTTCTGCTCCTAGGTCATTTTATTAACACATTCAATCCTTGCAGTGCATCTTATTTTGGTGAAGAGGGGATGATTTAAGATTTTAAAATACTGTAGAAACAAATCCCCAAAGGCCCAGCTGTGAGTTTCCCTGCTCTTGCCAGATATGCCCCCAACACAGAAAGAAAGGCTGCCCACCCAACTAGCTCCCCTACTGGCCAGCTTACCTGCACCCTGCTTGGTCCTCAACCTAATGGGTTTCATCGCCCTACCAGCTCACAAAATTATCCAAACAAGTCAGTCACAGGATCTTGTGGGAACCAGGGGTCACTTCATCCTCTTGTTACTAGAAAGCCTGTCTCTCACAGCCCCTGCTGATTCACTCTGCTCCCAAGGGCAACCCAAGTGTGGCCTTACATGACGTGCAGGATCCTCCTTCCCCAGCCGTGAATATATGTGACTAATAAACTGCTGTCATCTCATCTGTCCAGTGTCAGGTGTCGTATGTTCAGCCATCTCACACTATTTAGGGTGGGGAACCTCTCAAGTGGCACATATTATTATCCACAAAAAAATAATTCTTGTCTCTTTCTATAAAACTTATTATACTCATCTTTCCATATATTCTGGGAAATGTTTTAAAAAACAGAAAACGTAGTCGTAACACCGAAAAAGCCTGAGATGATTTTTGATACTAAAAGTAAAAAGAAAAAGAATTTAAAGGTAGCAAAAGCATGACACTGATTCAATATTAAACATAGTTATGTGTTGCTTTAAAATGCATACTGGGTCATGTAGGAAAAATATAGATAATTTATTACAGACATTTTCCATTTTGATGGTTTAATGTGAAGTATTTACTATGTTAAATGTGATTTAACACTCCACATTTTTTTCTTCTTATGAATAAGTTACTGATTTAAAATTTGTATCCTACTTTAATTCATAAGAGAATAATATAGAGAAATTATATGGCACTTTATATTTCCAAAGTCATTTGCAAACTTTAAATGAATAATGCAGACAGCACCCCTAGGAGCAGACCAGGGACTATATGTACCTTATTTCCATGAGAGTTCCTGAGGAAAATAGTCATATGAATCACTATGTTTAGAAATTGTACATAACTAGACATATGCAATTTCTACAGGGGGAGGGGTCTATCAAACACAGGAAAGAAAGTGCATAGAAAACGAAATAGGCAACCCTACTATAATAGGGTGTTGGGTTAGCTATGGTAACTGTATGTATAAAAATGGGAGCACAGGCATTCTAACAGCGATACACCTCTCACTCCGAGACCACGTGAAATGGAGACCAGGAAACTTAAGAGGTCACTTGTCTCATGAGATTTTTTCCCTATATGTAAGATGGACACAGTGTAGTAAAATACCACAGCAATACCCATCTCGAGTTGTCTTAAGAAGGGATTCATGAAGGAAAAGGTAGTTTAGGAATGAAGGAAGGAAGGAAATGGCAAAAAGGAGGCATTTACCATGATCTCAAACTAGTTATTTTAACCCCTGTTCACCGCTTCTGTACTGAAAACCGTGATTCCAGTTTTTCAGCTAGTGGAGCATTCCTTGGGGTATCTCACAGCATCTGCGGAGGAACAAATGATATATTCTGATAATGGGCTGATGGGCTCCACAGCCAGGAGCAGTGAATGACACTCCTCCCTGGCTCTATTTAGAGCCTCTCTTTCGTCCTTTACTGGGGCTTTTTGCACCCTGCACCTTCCTGATCTCTTTCTCGCTGGTCTGTATTTGAGAGAAAACTTCTCGTATCAGGCCATTTTATAATGCTGAGAATTTCTGTCTTTTTAAAATTCTCAATGTTAAGACTTAACTTAACAATGTTAAGACTTAAGACTAAGACATTTTGAAAACTATCTTCATAACTGTTCCTGTTTCTATTGCCAGATTTTAAGAAAGGGGCATCTTCTGTATTGCATGCTATTGACAACAAATGCCTGTGGCAGCCACCATTTGCTGGAGAATAAATTCTCCCTTGGCAACATTCTGTCCTCTCTGCCCTGCTTAGTGTCTCCGTGCTGTGTCTAACCCACTTTACTGTGGTGCTGGCTCTTGGACTGCAAGAGAACAGTTAGTTTGAATAGTCTAGTAGGTACTCATTTATTGCTGATAAGTGTGACTTAACCAGCTAAGGGTTATCGGTCCTATCCAAGAGAAGTCTGAGGATAACAGCAGCCTAACGAAGATACCAAGGATCCAGACTCTACCACTTCACCCCATCATTCTTGGGGTGCTGGCTTTTGTCCTCATGCATGTCACCTCATGGTTGAAAGATGGCTACTGTGCAACAAGATGCTATCATGTCCGTTTTCTAGGGTAGAAGAAAGAGAAAGTGGATGTGATGGTGCCAGCACCCCTCGACTTTGGTCTCATTAGTTAGCACTGTCCCATGGCCACTCAAACTTGAAAGGAGGCTGGGAAATGGAGATTCTAGCTTTAATTGCTTCTATGGGAGAGAAACATATGGAAGAAAAGGGTTGGAAATGAACATTGTATCAGCCAAATTATAGGATCAGCCACAAATGTGAACTGAAGAATTCCCTTTCCAACCTCTCCCCAATGGTCAAAAGTGATGGATGGACTTTGTACTGTTTCCTGTTTTCCACTATCATACTCCTTCCCTAATTTCACCCAGAACCCCCAATTTGTTTAAAAAACAAAAAGTTAAATATCCACTCTGTAGGCTGCATTAAACAAGGATAATAATCACAATGGCATTGATTTGTTCATTAATTCCTTCAGTTAATGTTCAATTATTATCTATCTTCTGTTGTCAAGCATTGAGATACAATGTTGACTAATGTGTCTTTCCTGTTATTGAGCATATGTCTTATCTGTACAGGTGTTTATCAATTAGGAATGCTTTCTGATACTAAAAGTAGAAAATTCAAGTAACCATGACTTAAACCATGTTGACGATCTATAATTAACTTTTAAAAAATTCAAAATGAGGTGTACAGCTCCACAATGTTAAGGTGCTAGGATTATATCTCTGTGATTCCCCTCACAGTTACAAGAAGGCTGCCATAGCTCCAAACATCTCATCCTTCAAGAATGTGTCCAAAGGCAGCTCAGGATGCTGAGAGAACTGTTCTCTCAGGCTTTCTCCTTTTATCAGAGAATACAATCTTCCTCAGAAATCTTCTCAGTAGACTCATTGGCTAGAACAAGGTCATGTGGCCACCACTAGCTTTAAGGGAGCTTAGAAAAGTATCTAGTGAACAAGGGAGGAGGGTTGGGAGTTAATACTGAGTAGCCAACCAAGAGTGTTGTCGTAGATGCTTTACAGCTTTCCACATACTTTGATGTTCATGATCTCATCTTATGACTCAATGGGACTACTATCCAAACATGCTAGAAACTCAAACCTGAAGTAAGAGGTATCAGTGACATCTGCTATGTGGGAACTTCTGGGTGGGAAGTAATTTAAGGATCCTTTGAAGGTGCAAATTTAATGCAAGGGTTTTAAAGATGTTATAATGCATTTTGCCTTCTAAGTATGCATACAAGAACCCAAGGAGTAATTCAGAAGATTTTATAGTTTGGGAAGATAATTACATGGCGGAATGAAAAGAGAAATCAAGGATACAGAGATTCTAAGCTCAGCTTTGGATAAGACACTGGAAGGATTCTGAGCCTCTGCATCCTTACCTATAAAATTATGTACCTGAACAAACTTAGATGACCCCAAAACTCCTTCTTGTAAATAAGAGTACCTGCATAATCATGATACTAGAAGTCATGAGCTAGAAGAATATTAAAAATCATCTATTCCAACTTCTTTATACAAATGAGAAAACGTAGGCTCTGAAAGGTCGCTATTTGTCCAAATTCACTCATTTAAGTTAGAAATTCGAGTCTCAGTATATAACACACTACACTTTCCCAAATAATTGATATTGTGTCCTGATAGATTTTCTTGAAAATCCAGTCTCTTCCTCTATCTTCTTTTTTGTCTTGGGCAGAATCTCTCCAACGGCATTTACTCTGTTCATTAGAATGCAGATAATGAGATTTTTTAAAGTTCACTTGTTAGCTGTAAGTTCTCAGGAAAATTACTTAACCTTTCTGTAAAATAATACTTACACCTTCTTCGTATTTTTTTTTTTTTTTAGAGAATAAAGTAATTTAAAAGAAAAGTTAGTGTGGTGACTGGCACACATCAAAAACTTCATAGCAGCCATGCACCTCACTGCTTGGAACACCCCTAAGCTTGAGAAAGTGTCCTGGACCAATTTCCCCAGCAGGTTGTGTGGAAGGTGAGTCAGAACCTCACTATCATTATTTAGTCTTTATACAGTCATATCTTCTACCTGCACTTTATATAGATACGAAGGCTCTGTGTGATAACTAAGGGTGTGGTACATAGCTGGAAGTCAGACCAATCGTTAATATGCTGTCGCTGAGCTCAATAACCAGTGATTTGTACAAGACGATTTAAATCAGGGATTCTGAATCTGGGATTCACGGATGGGCTGCAGGGGAACAGGAAATCATCTGATATTTCACTGAAATAGGTTTTCTCAACCTTGGCACTATTGCTATTTCCAGCTGGATAATTCTGGGGGGCAGTCCCATTCATTGTAGGGTGTTTGGCAACATTCCTGGCTTCTACCCACTAGATGCCAGTAGCACTGCCCTGACCATGAAAATCAAAAATATTTGCAGACCTTGCCAATGTCCCCTGGGGGGGCATACTCTCCCTTCTCGCCCTTGAGAACCGCTGTGATAAAGCTTAATACATGCATTTTTTTCCTAGGAGGCTCATCAGTTTCATCATGTTCTTAAAAAGGTCTATGACCTCAAAAGGGTTGGAACCAATTACTCAAAGCCTTTCAAAATAATAATGAAAGAACGCACATCTCCAGCAGCAGTTCTGGGGAAAATGTACACCATCACGGCTAATTAAAATGGTGCAATTTGAAAAGTTACTATGGAATATATACCTACCCATTTATTTCTTTCAACTACTTTGAAAAAGCACTTCATAAACTGCATCTGAGGAAGTATTTGCTTCACAAACCGCTGTTCCCAGATGGCATGATTCTTAAAATACTGTCTGCAGCAGAGACTCCCATTGTCGTCTACTGAAAGTAGCTCGAAACTTCCAAAGGTGTTGGCGCTAATGACAAGCCAAAAAAGACCTCAACTCCAGAGGGGAAATCAAAATCAGTTGTCTCTCAGAAAAGCAATTCAGTGGTGGTATTGATTGCAAGACTGATTAGACAGGGGGATGGAAGGGAAGGAAGGGAGGGCGAGAAGGGGAAGAAAGGAGGGAGGGAGGGAGAGAGAGGGCGCGCAAGGCCTTGAAAGCAGTTCCCAAAGAAAGTATCTCTTGGGAGAGGCGCGCTGGAAGTCTCCCCCTGTCTTCTTCCTGGGCTGTCTGCAAAGGCGGCCTCCTGATGGAGTTGCAGAGCCTCGGGCTCTCCGCTCTTGTCTCTCATTCCCACGCCCACACTGGCCTTGTTCATCTTCTTCCCAAGTGACTACATCCCAGGAGACTCCTGAAAGCTCAAAGGGGTCATTTTAGCCAGTCTTTAAGGGTCTCCTTCTATCTACATCTCCTAAATGCGGCAGGAAACTGGAGCTTAAACCCCAAACACCAGACCCAGAAAAGCAGACAGGGAACGTGTCGCATCTTCCGTGGCCCCTCGGGAGCAACCGAGAGACAAGCAACTTTCTCCCCTACTTTTCAGTCTGCCTGCCTCCTCCACTCTTTTTGAAGGAGTCTCGAGAGGAGGTCACGAAAGGGCTTGGGGCTGGAGAGCCACGAAATCTGTCCCCGGGGGCTGAGCTTGCACCCCGTCAGCAGCGGGGTGCGCCCCCTTCCCTCCCCACCCCACCCCACCCCACCCCACCCCACCCCACGGACTGGGAAGGTCGCCGGCCGCCCCGCGTCCCCGGACTGTCTGCTGTGGGTCTGCCGGCGCGAGGGGAGGGGACAGGAGAAAGAGGAGGGCTCGGCAGCGGAGGGGAGGAGGCGGTGCGTGCCTCGCCTGCCAAAGGGAGAGCCGCTCCGCTGCTTGCGAGCCGGGCGCCCGCGCGGCCACAGCGCTCCGCCCGAGCCTCGCCGGACACACGCGGGGAGCGGGGGCTCCGCTGGGCGCGCGCGGCCGGTCCTCCGCGGACTCTCCGCCTCCTGTCCGGCCCGCTCGCTCTCCCACGTCGGGCCCGGGATCGCGGCGGCTGTTAAGACAGCGGCGAAGGAAGGAGCGTCTTCTTTGCCGTGGATGTTCCGCCCGGGAAAGACAGCAAGTTGTGCGTGCGCCCCGAACTCGGGAGAGAAGGTGGCCGCCGCCCGCCGGCCATGTGAGTAAAGCGCTCGCCGCCCCGCGGGCGTGGGCTGCGCTCCTTTCTCTCCGGGCCCCCTCGTCCCCGCCGCCGGAGTTGGGCTGCTCCCGGGCTCCGGACTTCCTGAGCTTGGCTGCTCGCTGGCCTCTCGCTGCCTGCCGCGTCCGCTCTTGGCGTCTGCCTCCGGGGGGTGCTGCCTTCCCATCCTTATCCCTCCCTTCGCCAGGGGGCCGGCTGGAAAATGCCCCTCTCCATCCTTTTGGGTTGAGGGAGCATTGTGTTTTCAGGGTGCAGGGCGGGCGAGGCCACGGCAGGGGGCTGACTATGGGCTTGTCTGGGAGAGATGCCTTACCCCAGCTGGAGATGAGGGCCCTCCTACCCCGGTGCCGCCCCGCGCTCGTCTTCCCCAGTCTCATGGCCCAGACAGACCAACTTCAGCCATTAACGCTGACCGCAGTTGACAAGATTTAAAAAAAAAAAAAAAGAGGTAGCCGGAGCTCCCCCAAAGTGACATATTGGACTAGAAATAAGACGGCGGGTGGAAAGAAAACGATAGGGGCGAGGGCTGGGAAAGGGGCGAGGTGAGGGAAGAGGGAGTTTGCTGTGGACTCAGAAAGCTGGAGTTAAGAGTTCTGGGCATGCAAATGTAAGGTGCGTGGGCTCTGTGCTGCTGTATTCATTTCTTTACGGAAAGTGTGGGAAATGGTTCAGGAACTCTTTCTGAAAGGGAAGGAGGGGTGGAACCATTTGAATGACTGGGGTTCGATGTGGAATACTGGAAAGTATGGATTGCTTTTCAGATTAGACAATCTGACAATCATTCAGCAGGAGGGATGGTTCCATTAATTTTATTGGAACCACTGAATCAAAACTGCAGACAGGAGAATAAGTCATACACAGCCTTTCTTTCATTTTCACTAGAAGACAGTTAAGACCCAAGGAATTCACAAACGCTACTGAGTGAGAACTGGGAGTGCCTAATGGTTCCATCCATTCTATGAGCCTAGACACTACATAATGTTTGTTGAATTTATGGTGCTCTGCAGTTGTGAAAATGATCTTAATTATTTTGTTTGGGCTCATGCAGAGAGTTACTGCACCTAAAGGGACACAGAAAAGTTGCTGCGAATTATGAGCATGAACTTCCAAGCCAAATAAACCATGATATGGTTCATTTTATTGTAATATTCAGAATTATGTTTGCTGCCAGTAAAAATGCTACATTACCCTTAATGTGAGGATATGAAATGAATTCACTGGCATGGCAAATAAAAGTCCTGAATTTCTTTAGGTAAATAGCTGTCAGAGTTAATTTGGGAGCATTTATAGGAGATAAAGAAATGAAAAAGCTTTGAGCTAGTTTGACAAAACTTGAATTATAGAGAAGTTTATAGAATTAGTTCATCCCGCTTTTGAAGTGTTGAGGCAAGTTTGAATGTTTATTAACTGAAAGTTGTAGACCAACTGAATTGGTGTTATCACGTCTCTAAAAACATTTAACTTTTAATATTTCTTATTGTTTTACCAGGGACCATCATCCTTACTACAGAAGATGGGAACCTGATGCCCAGTGAGACTGAAGACCTGTTCCATTAATAGACACTCCCCATTACAGAACTGTGGATTACCTGTGGTTCCCTGGTGATTTCACAACTTCCCTCACTCCTGTAGTCCCAGGGCAGTCACTTTGGGTCCTCATTGCCCTATCTGGTGAAAGATGGCATCCAGCCTGACTTGTACCGGGGTGATCTGGGCTTTGCTCTCTTTTCTTTGTGCTGCCACCTCCTGCGTGGGGTTCTTCATGCCTTACTGGCTCTGGGGATCACAGCTGGGCAAGCCTGTGTCCTTCGGTACTTTCCGGAGGTGCTCATATCCTGTGCATGATGAGAGTCGGCAGATGATGGTGATGGTGGAGGAATGTGGGCGCTATGCCTCCTTCCAGGGCATCCCCAGCGCAGAATGGAGGATCTGTACCATCGTGACAGGCCTGGGTTGTGGCCTCCTCCTCCTGGTGGCTCTCACTGCCCTCATGGGTTGCTGTGTGTCAGAGCTCATCTCCAGGACTGTGGGAAGAGTGGCTGGAGGAATTCAGTTTCTGGGGGGTAAGTGACTTGCTAAACTTGAGTTGTTTACCAGAATCCCAAAGCAATATTGAAAATTATGTTCCAGTTGTCTACTGAGATTACTATACTTGACACTTGGAATGCTCGGGAGAAATAGGCACGGAATTGCTTTGGTGATAGATTGTTAAAGTCAAAGATTTTTACTGGAATTGCTTTACAACTTCAAGAACTCTTAATTCCTGCACATCCTTAGACATATATACATCATTGGCCTGCTAAGTACCACCTACGTGAGGCAGTAATATCTAGGTTGTTTATAATGTAGTAGGGGAGACAGTCTGCATTTCATAGCTTCTTGCTCTTTATGTTCAACAGTAAGCAATTAGATGATCTGTGTCTTTCTGGAATCCTCAGGTCTTTAGAGTTGAAGACTTCTTCGTAGAAAAGATTTTTGATTCAACATTGTCATCATGAGTCTTTAATACTGTTTGATGGATGAAAAATTGACCCTTGCCCAATCTTAAACTATATTTCTGAGTAAGTGGTAACTGTTTTAAAGGCGAGATCAGTTTTACATTAACAACCATGAATTTCTTTATGCTACAAAGATAGCTGTAGGCTTAATGACCTGGTTAGGATTGAAGTTCCCTCGATGGTCTTGCCGTGAAGGGAAAAAAAAGAATATTTAGCAAATGATGTGTGCTTGGCCCAAATGGACTGGGTAGTCTCACTAACACCAGGAGAGGTTTGATTTTTACTTGGGTTTCCTCCAACAAGTATTGCTTCAATATCTCTGGTCATATGGTTTTAATTATACTTTATATATTTTCCACTGCACCTTTCACCTCCATTTTTCAACCTGACGGGCTGAACTTGTCTGATTTATAATCTGCTCTGGGGAAATATGACAACCTTCATAGATAGTATAGAGTGAGGGGAAATAGGAAGCCAGGAAAACGTATAAAATATATTTGTAACTTCCTTACAAAGTAAAAGTCTGTTACTCTTCCATTTGGTGTTTTCTTACAGTCTTTTGTGACAAATCCAGAAGAAGCAAAAGAAATAAAAATGGATAGTTCTGAGATAGAGTCTACAATGTTGGAGAAACCCCAACAGATTATTTCAGAGTATTTAATATAAAACTTTCAAGTAACATTTTAAACAAGAAAATTCTTATGCTGAGAATACAAGTGGCAAAAAGTTTTGTGTTTTGAGACGAGATAGAGTTGTCTGCAGTTCTTTATTTCCTCACCGGATGTAATTTTGTTCTCATCTGTTTTTTTCCCTGTGGTTTTGCATCTCTGCCCTAGGATGCAATTTGGGGACTTAACCGTCCTCTTGTTACTGCTTCAGTGTTCGACGTCGAGTAACAGTCTTGCATGTGATATTCATACAGAAATACAGTAAAACTATTAGGACACATAAAGAGGTGGTTGTTGAAAGTTGAAATATAAATCCAGAGTTGGAAAACTTGTTGATCCTGCAGATTTTAAGAATAGATCTAATGCCAGGAGTATTTAAAATTTTTTTCTTTACGAATAAACTTGATTTGCTGTTCGTGTTTCACTTGGCTCAGGAAAAATGCTTAGGCAGTTTCTTTTTCTCCTCTTATGGTAAATGTTACTTTCCATTTTTTTCCTTCATTTTAGGGCAGGGACTGCTATTATTTCTGGCAGAACAGGAAAATGCTTACAAAGAGAAATCAGTTTTTATTGATTATCTTTAAATGTATAATGAAGGAAGGCACCAGGAAGTGAATCTGACACCCAGGAGATTTATGCTTCCCTCTGTAAGCCATGTATAGATTTTTTGGAATTATATAGAGCTAAATGTCCTACTTTATGGAAAAGTCAAGGGGAAAGACCGTTGGGGAAGTTGTATATATTTTTCAAAGGACTGTTTTGTTTTCTTTGTATATGCTTTTTGTGAACTCTGGCTTGGTAAGAACCACTGACATTAAGCTAAGGATGCAGTTTATTACTAGAGTTGGTATTCTCTCATTTCTCCTAATTATTTCTCCTATCTGTCAAAAAAAAATTCTGAATGTAAAACCTAAGAGGCTTTTTCCCATTCACACCTCTTGAAGGCACAAATAAGTAAGTACATCCCACTACCCAAGATAATAGTAAATTTTGAATAAAAAAGTAGCTTGAATTATGGAAAAGGTTTTGAAAAATCTGCCATTCATCACTATCATTATCACTATCAATTAATGGTAGATCAGTTGACAAACGCTTCAAAAAGAATTCCTCCTGTTGTTCATTCCATAATTGTTTGGATTTTATTCCTAAAAACTAAAGTGGTAAGTAAGTTTATTTTATGAGTTTTTCCTAAAATGGGTGCGTTTCATAAAAACTGCAAAATACCAAACCAGTGAGTTCTCTGAATTCCATAGTTGGCAATGCTTCAGACATGCAGTCAACATACAGACTGCTCTGCTAGAAGGCGGATTCTCTCGCTAAAAATGATCCACCCAGAAAGGTTATGTTTAGCTAAAGTTAGGGCTGCTCCAAAAACAACAGGAAGCTGGAGAATGGCAGAGTACAGAGGCATCCTGCGTAACCCTGCCTGCTGTGTCTGAGTTTGCACATATGGTATAACATCAGGCAGGGAGACCCCTGCAGGACTTTGGATCTAGTTAAAGGACAAAGTGTCAACCTTAATTTTGAATCGTCTTGCTATGCTTGGTTAGAGGTTAAAATGTCACCTGTCAACTGATAGAATAGCACAATGTGGGACTGTTGTCCATGGACGTTTGCTCCCTTCTAGGAGGAATGCTTCCAGGAATCAAGACGTTTGCATTTCCTGTGGTCACTGGCACATCAACTTTAATTGCTACCATGTCCATCTTACATTTTAAGTCACGTTTTTGTCATGATTTTTTAATTTCTTTTTTCTTTTTTTTGAGGAAGATTAGCCCTGAGCTAACATCTGCCACCAATCCTCCTCTTTTTTGCTGAGGAAGACTGGCCCTGAGCTAACATCTGTGCCCATCTTCCTCTACTTTATATGTGGCCCACCTGCCACAGCATGGCTTGCCAGGTGGTGCATACGTCCGCATCTGGGATCCAAACTGGTGAACCCTGGGCCGCCGAAGTGGAGGATGGGAACTTAACTGCTGCGGCACTGGGCGGCCCTGTCATAATTTTTAAAAACCAGTCTGTGTTGAGTTTTACCCTCAACTGAGTTTTTAAAAGGCATGTAGAAAGACTTTGAGAAAGGTAACATATAATAAAAATGTTAACATGTATGTAGTACAGTAATAGTGTTTATGAGAAAGAGGTTTTTTTTTGCTTTTTTTTTTTTTGTGGAAGATCAGCCCTGAGCTAACATCTGCTGCCAATCCTCCTCTTTTTGCTGAGGAAGACTGGCCCTGAGCTAACATCCGTGCCCATCTTCCTCTACTTTATATGTGGGACGCCTACCACAGCATGGCTTGCCAAGCAGTGCCATGTCCACACCTGGGATCCGAACCAGCAAACCCCGGGCCGCCGAAGCAGAATGTGCGAACTCAACCGCTGCGCCACCAAGCCAGCCCCAAGAAAGAGGTTTTAATGTTGTCTGTTGAATATGAAATTATGTGCTTTTGAATACTCTTGTAGTGATTAAGTACTTTAGCAGAGTTTTAAAAGATTAATGTCAAACTTTTGATGTACGTGTTAGTAAAATGTCTTATTTACGTGCTCTGTAAGTGAAACATATAAGAGCATTGCAAAGACATATTAAATCTATCTATAAGTTCTGCCAACTGAGGCTTACGAACGTCAGGATCTGAATTTGTAGATTTCATGTTAGGAAAATGAGGGTGCTGTAAGGAGAGGGCACCAAAGAGAGTCCCCTAGTTCATTAGTTTGAACGTGAGTCACATCTATGTATAAAATGGGTGTGGAATGCTAATCAGTGGCAAACAACTACCTTTCCAGTTTAGACTGTGTTCTGTTCCAAGAAGCCAGGGGAGACCATCTCCTCAACTAATTGATAGTTAACTGCTGCTCAAGACATTAATGATGACAAATTGTTTCTTTGAGCATCCCTTTCTCTATGTGCTGGAAGCATCATTGCCTCTCCAGAGTTCCCTCACCGTAGGGTCCCACCCGGGCCTGTCTTTCATCCCTTTAGGATGAGAGCTTGGGACTCTTCTCCACTTGGTCCACTTTAACCCTGATCTGTCATATGATATGCCACATTACGCTTTCCTTCATATCCAGGCTCTCTGTCAAGTGACAGCTGAGGAGTAAGATCAATGATGTGTTGGCGTATTAAAGGGCATAGTGACTTTTTAGTGACAGTGTCTTAACTGAAAGATGTTGCCCTAATTTTCAGAAATGCGGGCATTTCTTGGGTCAGTTGGGGGAACAGGCAGTGCTCTTTTGTTCCTCTTTGAATTACACCTTGTAGAGTACGAACTACTCCTTTTCCATTCAGCTCCCTCGGACTTGTGATATCAGGTCCAGGGGAGGTGTCTTGAGTTCTGAGCCAGGGTTCTCAAATGTAAGTGTGCATCAGAATCACCTGCAGGACTTTTAAAACCGTTTTTGGAGCCCACCCAGGAATTTCTGATTTAGTAGGTTTGGTGGGGTGGGGGCTGATAATTTGCATTTCTAACAAGTTTGCGGTTGATGCTGGTTCTGAGACCACACCTTGAGAACCCTGTTCTAAGTTAACTATTTCATATTTTGAAAAATGTGACTTCGGGTAAATGGTTTACTTTCAGAACTTATACTAAGTTTAGTTGTATCATGATCTGATATAAACCTCTCCAATTGGACCATAAAACGACCCCCACCTCTGTAGTTTGGTATTGGCTGAGCACATCCTTGTTCCATCTTTTCTTGTTTTTGTCACAGAAAATTTTCCTGGAGTTCTCTCTCTTAATTTGTATTATATACTTATTACAATTATTTTTAACTTTAAACATAAAACTTCCAGTTGTTTTACCAGCAAAATGAATTTATTTGGGAATAGCCAAAGAATTGCAACTTGGGATATGCATGCTATGGTGGACCATATGCAAATCTAACAAACAAGGGAGAGGAACATTATTTTGTAGAGAAAAAGGAGGAAACTGGAAGGGGTTGTGTTGACTGAAAGTCCATTGGGGAAAAACAAGAGTTTGGGGTGGTGATAGTTTCTCCTTGGCTAGGTTGCTGGGGTAGTTGATTTCTGTTTGAGATGAAATGTACGCTTCTCCCTGTAGTTGAAGATTCTTTCTTGTTGACATCTTTTTGTCAGGGTCTGTAATTGACTGTCTTTCCTGTAATTGACCTCGAGTGGCACTATATGGGAGCTCCCCTTTCTGGCTTCCTGACTCCATTTTAAATGAGGTTTCCCTTTATTAATTTTCACATTATAATACATACATTATATAATATATTCATATATATTATATATATTCTTTCATTTACCATTGTCCTATACCAGAAACAAGATTCTGTAGTTGGAGAACTCAAAATAAGACCTTAATACGCCCTCTGTAGTTTTCATGCAGTGGATTTTCAGTAAGGAATTGCTAATTGAAAGACATGGAGACCATTCTGCAGATCACAGAGAGGAGCCAGGACAGCCCTTGGACAACTTGGTAAAGCCATGTGTATCTCGGGAAAGCAGAATGGTTACCCAGGAGGGCACTCAGGAATCAGCCAGTCTGAGCTTCTGCTGCCAGGGAGGATGGTACTTAAGTCAGCTTTGACAAAGGAGAAGCTCACCTGGTCTTAAACATCTCTAGGGAAGAAGATGATGCACTCTTGCTGACTAGTAGTACTTTCTAGGGCCACAGACCACACCTTTTATCACAATCAGATGTCCTATGTACATCTCTAATAAAGAGGAGCAAGCTTGAGATGGAAGCCTCAACAGTGCAACGGTGCAAGTGGGGCTTTGCCAGCCAGGAAGGAGTGAAAGGGAGATGCAGTGTAGACAACCCAAAGAAAAGCCATGGATAGCATCTACTCCAAGCTCTGGATTTGTTAAAGGTAGGGATGTTGACGAATTAACTGATGTTTTATAAAAACGAAAACACCAATTTTCTATGTTTGTATCTAATAATGTTTTAAAATTACATCTTCAAATAGTCATTGTTACAGCCTTAGTTTTTCAAATACTTATTTTTCCTCCAGAGGAACTTGTTTTACTAAGCCTTAGTTTGGAAAGTTGTTTTTTTTGTGTGTGGAAGACTGGCCCTGAGCGAACATCTGTTGCCAATCTTCTTCTTTTTTGCTTGAGGAAGATTGTCACTGAGCTAACAGCCATGCTGATATTCCTCTATTTTGTATGTGGGACGTCACCTCAGCATGGCTTGAGCAGTGCGTAGGTCTGCGCCCAGGATCTGAACCTGTGAACCCCGGGCTGCTGAAGCAGAGTGTGCAAACTTAACCACTACGCCACCAGGCTGGCCCCGTGGAAAGTTTTTCATTGTTTTCAGACTTTCCTATGAAGCCTCCAGGTTCTCCATATTGATAATTGACATCAGCATTCAATACAATATTCTTTTAGTTCTCTAATGGGCCTAAAAGTCACCTGAGAGTTTATTCCATGGGGAGAGTCCCGAGCCCTGTCCCAGAGAGTCTGATTCGGTGGGTGTGGGCCCAGGTGAGGCACTTTTAACAAACTCCCCAGGGATTCTAGACACGCATGATCCACAGACTGCATTTTGAGAAATGTGAACCAATTTAATTCACTTCAAACCTTACGTGTTACTGGAATGGGGGCATAGACTTATACCAAGTGTTAAGCTAATTATGGGTTATCAATCTCTTTCCATCCATAGTTGTTATTTTGGGGACCATGTGATATAAGCAGCAAATATCAGAATTAGTGTAGGAACAGAGCAGTTTATAACTGTGTTCTCCTTTTATTATTTTACTGACCTTACGTGTTACTGGTGATGGTCACACCTGTGTATAGACTCAGAAAGCAGAACTAAATCTTTTCCATGCTATGCTTGAATGATGACTCTATTTCAATTTGTGACTCCAGCTGCAGATCACAAACACGCTATCATTCCCAGTGCTTGTTTTGCATCCCTCACCCTGTGGCAGTGTGCTGCTGCCAGTCCACGTTAGTTAGGATACGCTCAAATCCCCGTATTCTGTCCTGCCAGGTGTACTCAGTTTTTCCCTGTTTTGAGTTACTGGTTTTTACTTCCTGAGATTGTATCTCTGGAGTCAAAAATAATAATGATAGTATTTCTTAAAATGGTGAAGTAAAGAGTTATCCATTGCTCTTGGGCCTGTCACGTTAGCAACTACGCAAGATGTTTTGTCTAGAATTATTTAGATTGTTCTTTTTGACATGGTCCACATCTTCACTTACTTTGCCTGGAGTAGAGTCTTTCTAAGAGAGTGATTTGATTTTAACGTAACTTCCCTTTGTTACCACCAGCTGACACACCTGTAGCCAGATACTACTGAGGCCAGGGTCAGTGTGGGTTAGTTAGCCTCGCCAACACAGACTGCAAATTGATTAGCTGTCTTGTAAAAACGTGTTGTTATTTACAAAGAAAACCAACTGAGGAATGTGAATTCTTAACTATTCCTGTTTAAAAACCTCAAAATGCACACTCAAGAGAGCTTTACATCGTTCTCTACAGGATCACAAGATGCATAAAATTTGCGCTCCGCACAAAGTCATCATTGTTACACTGTTAGTACTTGAACTCTCCAGCTACCTCCAAGTGGGCAAGGGTGTCTTATGTGTGTGTTGGTTATAATTAGAAGGAATAACAGCATTAAGTTCAAAACTTTTATTGTTTGACGTCATTAAAATTCATCTTTTTCCTCTTAAGTCATCACTCTCAAGTGTGTTCTGAGGAACTCTGATTCCTGGGTGTACCAGCAGGTGTTAACAGGAAAAGTGAAAGTTTTGGGAACAAGTAAACTTGAGAAACACTTGGTTATGGAAAGTTAATAGATTTCCTTACAGCAGAACTCACAGAGCCTTTAGTATGTTGATACGTATAACCAGTCTCCTAAGGGGAATGGGGAAAGTATAGTATTAAGTGCAGAATTAAGTGTTTTCCTAATATATTTGTGTCCAGCACCCAGAATGGATGGGTGATCTGTGGAACGTAGTCAGTTCTCATTTCCCCCAGTGAGGCAGATAATTTATTCTTTTTTATAGTTGAGAATACTGAATTTTAGAGGACACCCAAAGTCATCCCATTAGTTATCCATTGAGCTGTTTATGCTATCCCCATGATATTAAAGTGTTAATTGAAATTCTACCTTGTATTATATATAGAATTCAGAATTTCTGACCATGATCGATAATAAGTCTCTTAATATGGATAGATATTTTTATTGTTTCTTTGGTCCTTAGTTTATGCTTATAGTAGGATAGAACCACTTGTAGTGTTATGATATAGCAACCTTTTGCCATTTCTTAAAAAATACGTTACAGGTTAATGTTAATAAGGTAGTATGTAGTAGAGAGACCATTAGGGGAAAATGCCAAAAGCAAACATTCTGTCTTTTAAAAATTATTTAACAGAAGAACTTGATCTCTCGTGATTGCATGCTGGCGAAGTTTTCCAGTGTAGGTATTCCATTGTTAGAAGGCCTTGTGATGATTCTTTGTTAGGGCTGAAGATAATGCTAATTCCAGAGGACATACTTAAGTAACAAAGCCAAGGAGCTCGTGTCTCTCTTCAGAAATGAAGGATAAGGTTCTACTTTTTCAATCTTGATCAATAAAATGTTATGATAGAAACAAATGGAGTTCTGGCTAGGTTGCGCTAACAGAGTCCAGGGGTTTCCCAGGGCTTTGGAATGTTCGCTGTTAGAAGCTCAGGAGCTTGGATTCAACACTGTCCCGGTTCTGGCGCATTGATATTGTTGACTAATGATTGTGTTGCGGGGGAGCCAATCCCTTGTTTTCTTTATATGGTAGATGTCATACCAGTTAGTTATTTACTCTTAGAATTTATGAAGCTCTAATTGTAATGGAAGCTCCAGAACTGACCTGCTTATAACTTCAGTAATTAATTTACCGTTGCGTATTTTCAGTAATCAGACAACACTAGATACCTTGATGTACTAAAACATGTGCAGATCTTCCCCGATGTACGATGGGGTTACACCCCAATAAACCCATCTTAACTTGAAAATTTGGTTAAGTCAAAAATGCGTTTAATACATCTAACCTACCGAGCATCATAACTTAGCCTAGCCTGCCTTAAATGTGCTCAGAACAATTACATTGGCCTATAGTTGGGCAAAGTCATCTAACACAAAGCGTATTTTATGATAAAGTGTTGAATATCTCATGTAATTTATTGAATACTGTACTGAAGGTGAAAAATAGAATGATGCTATGGATACAGAATGGCTGTAAGTGTATCTGTGGCTGACTGGGAGGTGTGGCTCGCCGCCATTGCCCAACATCAGGAGAGAGGATCGTACTGCATATTACTAGCCCAGGGAAAGATCAAAACTCAAAATTCGAAGTACAGCTTCTACTGCCTGTCACTTTTGCACCATGGTAAAGTCAAAAAATCGTTAAGTTGAACTATCTTAAATTAGGACCAACTGTATAAAAATACTCTCAGATCAAAAGGAAGTTCCATTTTATTGTTCTCTATTTCTCTTGTATGTCTTACCTCTTCAAATAGAGCAGGAGCTAAGGTTTATATTTTTCTTCCAGCCCTACAGTGATTAGAATAGTAAATGACATCTTATAGATTCAATTAATACATGATGTATTGTTTAGTTTTAACTATGTATTAGCAACATTTTAAACTGTGAGGTGTGCCCTTGTTCCTCTCTACTTCACAGGAATATTTCAAAGGCAAAATAAAATAATGCCACAAATGTGAAGACATTTAAATTAATGCCCCCTTAACTCCTGTCCCTGCATAATGTTAGTCCTTTGAAAAAAAGTGTTCTGTAGTCATGTATGTTGAAATGATACTGCCTAATACTACCTCTCTCTTCAAGCACGTTTTAAAAGCTCTGAATGAGCTTTATTTATTTTCTGCAATAAAGAAACCAGCTGCTATGGTCTGAATATTGATGTCCTTCTGCAAATTCATTTGTTGAAATCCTGATGCCCAATGTGATGGTATTGGGAGGTGGGGCCTTTGGGAGATGATTGGGTCATGAGGGTGGAGCCCTCATGAATGAGATTAATGCTGTTTTAAAAGGAGTCCCAGAGAGCTTCCTTGCTCCTTCTACAATGTGAGGCTACAAGGAGAAGTCTGCCACCCAGCTGGCATCCATCCCTGACTTCCAGCCTCCAGAAACGGTAAGAAATAAATTTCTGTTGTCCATAAGCCACTCAGTCTGTGGCATTTTGTCATAGGAGCCCGAATGGACTAAGACACCAGCTTAACTTTGTTGAACACTGTGTTTCACAAACTTATTTGGGAATGGCAGAGTGCTATTTACCTGTAATAGGCATTAACATCTCTTTGAATTAATGACCAGCAGAGCAAACTTTGGGAAATGCTGAGTTAAAGTATGTTGTAAATCCAGGGGATTAGTGTTTACAGGAATTTAACAGTATTTGTTGAATGCCTCCTATACGTCAAATACCCTGGTAGGTGTTGGGATGCAAATTGAGATAAGGTGCCTGGAATTGAGGAGCTCACAGTCTTATGGAGAAAGCCAACATGTGAGGTGTAATTACAATGCAAAGGACTCATGATAGATAACACACACTTGCGTGTTTTGCCGCAGAGAGTCATCAGCTGGCAAGGCTCACTCGGCAGCCAAGTAAAGTGCTCAGCAGCCTCACATAGTGTGCCAGTCATTTTCCATTCTGCCCTCCTCCTGCTTGGCTGTGTATCACAGGAGATTACATTTCCCAGAAGCCTTGACACTTGGCATCTAGGTAGGTTCAGCCAGCGGGAGGCACTTTTGCAAGACAGGAGGCAGAGAGAAGCCAGTGTATTTCTCCCTCTCTAGCTCCTCCTTGGGTGATATCTCTGGAAGCAGTTGTCTCTTCTGGAAAGCCCTGCCCTTCATGGTCCCAGCTCCTGTCAGGAAGCCAGCGTCACGAGGATACCCTAGTTAGACATCTCAGTTCTTCTAGTCATTGGTAACACCATCTTCTCCCAGTATCACTCCAGTCTAATGGATGAGAACAGTTGCCAATTTCTGGGTCACCTCTTTAAGTCTTGTTTGGCTTTTTAGCTCTTCCATCATGTGTGTAACCAATTTCCTGTGTTAAATTAACTTCTCTGCATTTGAAATACCTAGGATGGTTTCTGCTTCCCTGGATAAAATGTAATACATAATTCAAATTCCTACTTCAGCCAAGTGGTGGATTTTGTCATACCATGAACTTTTGTGAGTTTTGGTGAATAGACAAAAATCACAAGTGTTTAATCTAGGAATACCCAGAGTCCATTAAAGTGTGAACAAAATGCTGTAGGAGCACAGGAGAGGGAGTGACCTGTCTGGAGGGATCTGCGAAGGCTTCATAGCAGAGGTGCTAATTAAACTAGGTCTGAAGAATGAGCAGAAGACCCTGGGCCTTGGGGCAGAGGGTATGTCAAGTTCTCAAAGCCAAGGAGTTGTAAAAAGATCTGAGGTGAGTTCGGGGAATGGCAAAATACTATAAGGTATGAGGCGAGGGTGACGTGACACACGATAAAATGGGGAGGACATAGGAATCAGGTTGTGAAGGGCTCTGTTTATAGTCCATACTCAGGATTCTATACTTATTTAAACTAGAGCTTTTGAGTGGTTATAGGTAAAATTGACTTACAAACCATATAACCTAGTAACAATGAGGAGTAAAGATTGATTTGGGGAGCAACCAAAACCAGGAAAGGTAGTGAGAGGCCTGTTATACCTGTCTCAGCCAGAGATGGTGAGAAAATCATTGGAACTGTGGGAATAAAGAGAAAAGGAGTTTGAAGACGTTTCTGAGGTAGAGGCACACCAGTCTTACTGCTCCTATTTTTAGAAGAATAGATGAGTAAATGAATGAATAGCTCAGTAATTTTATGTATCTGTTTATATAAGAAACCAGACATTTTCCTTTTTTTCCTTCTAGTCCCTCAGAAAATTACAAACAAAACAAAACAAGAAAATATGACTTAAATTACAGCAGCTCTGTTTTTGATTATAGAGTGAGACATTTTAAAAAGTAATAAGTAATGTTGTTACCATGGTGTGTAGATATAACTTACTGTACAATTTTACCATGTGGATATCTCTGATTTTAGAATTGTTAGCATATTCGTCTGTGTGAAAGTGAGAGCGCCTGACTGCTCAGCACACCCGGGGGCTTCTCAGAGGAGCATTTGGATGACAGCTCAAGTAGCTGTCAGACTCATTGAACTTCACTGGCTTCTCACAAGCAGACATTTTCTTTTTCTCTCCCTAAAAGTGCAGGAAATAATGTGTGTAAATATGTAAACAATAAGTAGATGTAAGATTGAATTTATACATCTTATTTTCATGAAAAATTTTGACATTTTTAGTTATACTTTTATTTATAAAGAAATGAATGTTGTTATCAACATGTTTATAGTTGGAAATTGCTGTTACCTGTAGTAAATGCATCTTTTAGTTTGGAAACCTAGTAGAGTGCTGTCATAGTGTGTGTTAGTCATGTTACAGCTGCATATTAAGGGAAAGCAAGAAGGGAAACTAGTTATCCTCTGATTATTATTGATGAGTTAGTGTTATGTCCCATGAGCCAACTGCATTGAAGGCCATGAATCACAAAATGTACTTGTGTCACCCCAGTGTAATTTATGGTTCCCATATATTTGTCACATCAAATTTTTGAGAAAAAGTAATGCGCCTTTGAGCTCTAAACTAGTATGATTCTGTGGTTAAATCTAATCCTCTTTTGATATAGTGCTCCTTGGTGAGAGTCACTATATGAGGCATAACGTTCTTAGCTGCTTCCATTTATCTCTACCACTAAGCTCCTGCATCTACAAAAACACACACATGCCCCTAAAATTGTCTTATGATGAGATTACCCAGATTGTCCTCTCAGCAATCTACTAACATTCCTCCCATTTCGTAGCAGATTGCAGTTGATGATGTTGGGTGGGATGAGCACACACAGGAAGTACTGGCTTCCCTACAGGACCTTGGCATTCCAGCATACATGTGGCTGGAAAGGGGGAACATAGGTAAAGGATCAAAGTCGGAATAGCTTTTTCTCAGTCCTGGCTACCGTTGGCTCCCCGTAACAATCTAAGCTCCCATATCATTTCTCTTCCCGTACTATGTGTGTACAGTTGTCTTGGATGCAAATATAAGAGTTTCCTTGTTCTCTTCATGTCTAGAAGGGAACTACAATGGACTCAGTATTTTCTACAATTTGGTGTATGGTGCATCATTTCTGTTGCTGTTTGCTTATTTTTCTCATTTGGGGTTGCATTACCTCGTCTAAATGGAAAATTGTAATCCTTAGGTATTAAGGAAATTCCTTTATAGTCCCTTTAGTCACTTCTGAGTAAGTAAGAAATAATTCTCCTAATAGTATTCCGAGGAAGAACATAAATTTCAACTTTAAGAGAAGTTGCCCCAGTGCTTACAAGGCTTGAAAGTGTTGACATACTAGATGCAACTACATTAAGAAAAATGTACTGTACAGTGGTACTTTTTTTCCAGTCATTTATTCAACAAATGATTTTTAAGTGCCTGCTATGTGTCAGCTTCTGTTCTAGGCAATGGAGATACAATGCTGATCGGAAAGGTATAGTTCTTGTCTGCCTAGAATTTTAGTAAGAGAAACGAACGTTGATCAAATACTCCCCAAGGTGAATGTGAAATTACAAACGTGATAAATGTTAGGAAGAAGAGGTGCATCCTGGGCAATTGTGATCTAGGTAGGGGATGCTAAGGAAGGCTTTCCTGAGGACATCAGGTTTGAGTGGAGACCTGAAGTTGGGGGGGTACAGGGTAGGGGAGAGCATCCCAGGGAGGGAACAGCAGGGACAGAGCACTCAGAGTGAGCGAGCAGGTTGCCTTTGAGGTGAACTAGAGCAGAAAGCATGAGGGAGGATGAGTAGACGAGGCTGGAGAGGCAGGCAGAAGCCAGAGGGATTCGTGTTAAGATTTTGGTTAGGAGACTTGAGAAGTTTGAAGCCAATGAAGAGATGAAGAGGTGCTGCTTGTCCCTGTACCTGCTGACACGAAAAGTTTGTTCATTTAAGGCAGGTTGTTGAAGAGTTAAGTTGAGAGGTAGTTGGCTGGAAGGCACCTGGATTCTTTCGCTTATACCAGTCCTTTTGAGGTAGAGGTAATGATTATTATATTTGAAAAGATAAAAAGTCAGTGTGAACTTTCAATATATTGTTTGAATGGGTAAGTTAAATAACACTGATATCTAGGTATTTGGTTACAGGGTGCAACTCTTAAAATTTTGCACCCCGTACTTTTCTTTTACCAAGTTTCGCACACTTGTGATTACTTAATTTTGCAGTTATATGTATAATGGCTTTCTTCTCTTATTGGTATATCACCCTCAGGGCAGAGGCCTCCTCTGTTGTATTCACCATGCTATTCCCAGAGCCTAGCAAAGGGCCTGGGAAAGAATAGGCAATAATAATTTTCTCTCTGCCTGATACTTGATAATAAGGTCTCTTTGGAAAGCTATTATATGTGTGTTTTCAATCCAGTTCAATTTTGCAGCTGTTGATTAAAGTTATATTTTGCAAAATGGTAGATGTTAGGCCTGGTGTTGAATACTGACTTGAATATGAGAGTGTCTGCCTTCAAGAGGCTCAGACTCTAGGATGAGGAATTGCAGAGACAAGTGGGATGCAAGTGCTAAGAGGGTTCAGAGAGATGTTATTTGGTTGATGTCCTCAAGATCTCGTGAGATATATGTACTGAGTAGGCTGTGGAACAGGTCAGCTTCTGCCAGCCTTACCCAAACTCCTTAGCCTTTCTCATGAGTCTTCAGCATTGCCCAATGAAAAAACAAAAAGGGCCAAGCATGGGTATACCAGGAGTTTGGGATGTTTTGCTACTGATCAAATTCCTTTGTGAAATGCTTTTCCATTCGTTCGGGGTTAGACTAGGTAGCCACATAATCATTGAATTGCAACCTTCTCTCCTACCCTGCTTTACAGAATCGACTCTGTCTTTATTTCCTTGTATTCCCAACCCTCCCAGTCCCCCACTAAGATGAAAGTCCCACCAGACTGTTCTTCACTTGGTTAGGTCTTGCTGCCCACTCCCTAGAGATCTACACAGTGAGACTCTGGGAAATGTCAGAGTCAAAGAGAGATCTCAAAAATGGCATGAAAATGCAATCAACGTGACCTGGCAACTGATTGCGTTTGGTGAGAGTGAGCTCTCTGTGTTCACATCGGTGTCCCTCCTTGAATGAGGCTGCCGTTATGAAGAGTGGGATGTCTGAAGGAGGCGTGGTTGTGAGGCAAGATGATGAGTTCAGTTCTGGACAGTTTGTGGTTCAGGTTCTGGTTGGACTTCAAGGTGGAAGGTCAAGTGGGTAGCTGGAAACATGGGCAAAGAGCTCGTGAGAAAGATCAGGGTTAAATATATAGGTTTATAAAAATAGTGTCTTTGAAAACCCTCATGTAAGAGAGTATTACTTCATTTGTTCTTAAAAAGACATAGCTTTAAGTCCTGACATTTTCTTTTACTATTTGGCTCTCATGGTTGGATTGCAAGCTCCTAGCTATGTCTAACTTGACCTTCAGCTCTAAGCCTCTCCTTGGATAGCGCCAACTGCTTAATAGCCACTTGACTGGTGGACCAGGATTACAGAGAAGTTTGCACTTTGTAGGAACAGATTTTATTTTTCTGGAATAGATTGCAAGAAAAATCAAGGTAGGAAAAGAAATCATTCTGCATGATGTTCACTAACACAAAGGTACCTTGTGGAAAGAAGATTCTAGAAATGACCATGTAGTGAAAAAGCAGAGGTGTGAAGGATGAATATTTTAACCTGTCTGTCTCTCTCTGTTTTTTTCTGGTCTCCTGCTTAAAGATGGCATTCTATTTTGATCACCTAGGGAAAGAAAGTGAGTTCGTTTATCTCATCCACCCACTGGTGGCTATCCTGATTATAGCCTCCTGGTAGGCACTATTTAAAATTCAATTTGGCTGCCTCTGCCCTTGGTGCTCAGTAGGTTTCATTAAATTACACAGCAGTGAGCTTTTCTTCTCTGTGTGGCACCTTTTTATGTACATTTGACTTCAGTGTAATTTCAGACACTTGTGCATTGTGTGGAGTGGTTTTACCGTAATAATCTTGCAGTCCAGTTAGAGCAGATCTGGAAATCTGAATCTGATGAGATTTTAAGATGGTGGAAAATATTGGACGAAGGAAGTATTTTTATTTCTCTGTACTCTCCCTATTTAGCTTGTTAGGCTTCTAAATTGTGGCAGATTGTTTTTGTAACATTACTTACAGCATCAGCTTAGGATAACAACAGTTTTTCCCACATGGGATGCTTCAGAGTTTTACATGCAATCAGATCCTAGAAAAAACCATTTCTGTAAGACTGTAAGTAAAATGAAGTGTTAGTACTTTTTTCCTGTATTAGCAAATCTTCAAGTACTGCCTTTGTTCACGTGTTCACATTATTCTGCGGCCGCATGTTGTCATGTAAAGCAAGTGAACACAGGATCTGGACAGACATGGCTGAATTCTGCCACTGGTCTGCCTCATGGCCCCGGGCAAGTTACTGATGCTCCGCCTCAGTTCCTTCACCTAATACTACTAGTAATACTAACTCATTGGGTTTTCATGCAGTTTAAATATATGTAAGTCATGTAATCTCAGGCCTGGTACAGTAAATTGCCAATAAATGGTGACTATTACTCGTAGTTCATTTGGCTTCAAATACAGTTAGTGCCCCTCATTCTTTACTCAGATATTTATTGGATCTTCCTCTGTGCTAAGCAACATTCTAGATATTGGGGGTAAAGTAGTGAATAGAAGCCGACTAAGAAAGAACCATAGGGAAAGAACCATAAATAAAGAACTTCATTGGGTTATACTTTCGTCTACTTTTAGTGTGCTCTTGCTCCCCATGGCATTCCCCCAACCAATTTTTGAACTAGTAATATTCTTATCTGCAGGTGACTTATTATGAGGACCTAGTAAAAGCATTTTGTTACTAGCTGTATGTGACCTCCACAGATCATAGTTTGAGATGCAATATAGGTGTACATAGATATAGATATATATACAATATCTGTATAGATACTCTCAAAGTCTAGACAAGTGAGTTTCTTTAGCATATGGCCCCATGTTGTGGGTTTTCTCTGTAATGATGGTATTTTTTTAAAAACATATCATCTGTAGGTTCTGTGAGGTCTTTCCTTAAACCTTCCATCTCTCCTCCAATACACTCCCATGTATTTGTAGCCTAATTACTCCTTGTCCATATTTTAACCCTTTTGAATAACCACAAAGACCAATTGAGAGTAAATTCAACTTCCAAAGAACTCAACTTGGAGAGAGCTCCAAGTCAACTAAGATCAGCTATTTTTAATACAGCGTTTTATAAGGCACCAAACACTTTTGTACACATTTTCTCCTTTAATCTTAAGATCCTGCTGCAGCTCTGTGCTTGAAACTGTGGGAGGTGCTATGGGAAATGAAAGAAGTAAATATAATACAGGGCTGTGACCTCGAGGAGTTTACAAATTCATGGCTTTGGTCACTAGACTCTTTCCCTCTGAAAGAGGTCATTGTTATTCTACCCACAGCAAGCTGCAGAATTGTGTTATATAGCTCAATCATTATTTTATCTTGACAAAATGAACCATGCCAGTGATGTTTGCAGGTGTATGCTGAAGTGATATTCTCTAAGATTAGAGCTCAATTCAGGGGTTTTGGAGCTTTCATTTCTGATCCTCTGGGGAATTGAACAAAATAAAAAGAAAGTAATATCTTTGATGGTTGTGTCTAATTCTTTAAAAACTGTACCAAATATATTGTAGGAGACAGATAAAAAGTACTTTGAAATTGAAGATAGAGGAAGGATAGAAGAATGTGCTGTAAAGGTGTGAATTATTTTGATATTAGAGGCTGAATCCCATAGAATGATGATAAATTTTACTGTCTTGAATATCTTATGAGATAGTTAACGTAATGTGTAACTATGTCTAATTGGAACATGCTACTACAACGGTCATGATCTCTGTGTGACCATTTAAGATGCCACCTGACATTCAATATTGTTCTCACTGAGTGTCATGGTATACTCTCACATTTGTTTCAAAGGGCTCAGAAGACCTGTGCTAGACCTGTGCCGTCACTGGCCTCCACTCCCTTCCTGCACGCCTGACTCCCTCCTGTCCATCTGCGGGTTGCTTCCAGAGTAAGCTTCTTGGCTGTGATCATGGCCCTTCATGCTCTTAGTACCTCGCTTGCTCCCTTTAGGATGAGGATCTTCCACAGTGTGCCCCCAGGCTTCATTTGTCACACTATCATCCACTGACATCCTTTCTGTGCGTTCCATTTTGGCCAAACTGAATTTTATGATGTTTCTTGTGCACTCTCTGCATAGTCCCACTCTGGAGCCTTTGCTGACACTGTTGCCTTCACCTTTTTCTTCTCCTTTTCACAGGCCTAAATTCTTGTCTTTCAAGGCCACATCTGAATGTTGACTTCTCCATAAAGTCTTCTCTGATTACACAGCTTGAAGGAATGCTGCCTTTTTTGAGTTTCCTTAGAACTTGTTCAACATTTTTCTTTGCTGGGGGGGACACCAAGGGGAAGCACTATCTACCATGTGTGATTGTCCGTCCCCTGCTGTAATGTCTCAGCACACTCTGTACTTACCACAATTTTCACTTTCGCTTGACTGATGATTTGCTTAAAATGATTCTGGAAATTATTAAATCCAGGTATTTGATTTGATTGCTGACCTGAGCATGATCCTAATCTGGGGTCTATGACGTGCTTGGCCTGTGTTCTCCATGTAACACTAAATTCCCCCCCTTTCTTTTGGCTAGGCCACTCCTTGTGTCCAGGACTGTCACCCTCATAGTAAAATACAGATTCTGTGGAATTTTCTGTTTTGGATGCCAATAGCCCTATGTTTAAAAGAAAGATATTTTTAAATGTAAATCTTTCTCATCAAGTTAATTTCAAAAGATGATCTTATTTTAACCATTTTAGTTACATTCAAACTGCAGTGAAAACAGCAGTGAAATAGTCATCAATTGAAGATGTTACTGTGAGACAGCTCACAGCTATTACTTCGTGTTGGTTTAGTCATTTTTGTCAGAGGTCTTTAGCAGGGTGCTTTGGTCCTGTCACTCCGTGATGATTGATTCAGCCATTTACTGTAGAAAAAAACTAACTTGGTTGCTCCTCTCCTGAAAAGGAGAAAGAGAATTGTCAGTGATATGGGTTGAGACTGAGAAACCTTCTCTTCAGTTCAGTCTTTGTGGATGGAGAGCATGTCTTTTCTGGCAAACTGCCGGGACATCCTGGCTTCTGTGTTCCCAACATTTCTATTTCAAAATATTAGCAAATCTGGCGTCAATATTGGGGTTATTGGAAGGAGACCCATAAGTCATCAATTAATGTGGATACCATGAGGTTCATTAGGGCCGCCACAGCAGACTACCCCTGGTGGGTGATCATGATTCAGCTCGGGGGGGGCGGGGGGTGCGTGGAACCTGGCACTTTTGAGATAAGTGGAGCACTTGAGTGTGTGTGCATTGACTTTCATTCCCTTCACTTGTACTTGGAAGCACTTGTGCTCCTTTCCGAAATGCTAACCTTTCCACATTTATAAAATGATTTCCCAAAACTGCGAACTACAGTTGGCCCTCGAGTGTTGGCTACTTCTGTTCTGCTTGGAGGAGCTCTGCCTTGTTCCTCAGTGTGGAGCACGGAGGAGAGAAGGGGAAGGTGCTTCGGAAGACCAAGAGGATCAGCCAAGCTGGATGTATTTGTTCAATTTAGCAATGTGTCCTTTTTAACTGTCATGTGGAATTTTTGCTCAAGTTCTAAAGGTCAGTTTAGCACTTAAGTATTTTTCTTATATAAATGTTATCATTGTTTTCCTGTTTTGTTTTTTCTTTAGCCTATTAACTCCATGAGGATAATGAATATGTCAGTCAATTATTAGAGTTTCTCACATTTTAGCACACAGTAGGTCTCAACAAATAGCCATTGAATGAATGATTGAATGAATTATATTCTGTTAGGAGGTAAGAACATTAGATTGATAATGTTCACACCTCTCATGCAGGACTGGTGACATAATTTGTGTGGCTCAGTGCTAAATGAAAATGCAGAGGGGCCAGCCCAGTGGTGCAGCAGTTAAGTTCGCATGTTCCATTTCCGCGGCCCAGGGTTCACTGATTCAGATCCCGAGTGCAGACCTACACACTGCCCGTCAAACCACGCTGTGGCAGGTGTTCCACATATAAAGTAGAGGAAGATGGACATGGATGTTCGCTCAGGGCCAGTCTTCCTCAGCAAAAAAGAGGAGGATTGGTGGCAGATGTTAGCTCAGGGCTAATCTTCCTCAAAAAAAAAAAAAGAGAAAGAGAAAGAAAATGCAGAGCCCCTTATTCAAACATTATTAAGACTTTCAAGATGGTGCCAGTGGAGTATTGAGACCAGGTGTGGCTCTATGCAGTTGTACAGGTCACACGTCATGAGGCCACCCTGCTCTAATGAGGAGGAAAGAAGCCAGAGGTTTGAATGCCCATCCTTCTTGCTTTTGCTTGTGAATTAAACATATTTTATTCTTTTGTTTCTCGTTAATAGCGTGAATGCTTTGCTTCTTGGATTCCTAATGAAATAGGGAGAACAAGTACTTAATAGTAGTACCCGTCACCCCACAAATTTCAACTAATGTTGAATTTACCGTCTTTGAAGTCAGGCTGTGCCAGTTTTCTTAGCATAAAATTTAGCACAGTAAGCTCCAGCAACCTGAGCAATCTTTTCTCATCCACAGTGCTAGTATTTTACTGACGCTAACTGTGTTGCACTAGTAAATCATTTTGACCCAAATCTAGTCTGTTTGAACTCTGGTAAAATGATTATAAATTAAAGCAGTGAAAAATGAGCTAATTTCCTCTTTAGCTTTGGAGACATAGGAACAAGTTCAAAATGGGACTGCCAAAGACTCACTGGTCCCAGGAAGAGGTGAGAGAAACCCTTATGTTTCAGAAATCCCCTGGGGTAGGTTTAGTTTACAAGAGAAATTGAATTGTAATAAAGCAGAAGGAAGAGATATCTCCTCCAGGGCCACTTGCACGGTACATAAACCAGAATGGAAAGTAAATGTTGGCTCCTCCGCGGTCTCCACAGATTTCGAAGTAAATTGGTGATTTCTAATCAGACTTGTCAGCGTAGATTATCCTTCAGCTGCTGAAAGTAAATCTGAAGATCAGGAGCAGCCTGCAGTCTGCACCCGGGCTGCCCCACGGCTAGTAGTGAGCCGCGAGGAGAAACTGCACATCCCAGGCACAGGGAACTGGACCCCGCGGAGGATGGTGCCTCGCCACTTCAGAGCCGTCCCTGTGTCCTCTTACCTCGGGACTTTGAACTTTCCGAATGTCACGTTGCTACCAGGGTCCTTTGCTGCTCCTTGTCCTTTAGTTGACTGCCTTCATGGCGTATCACTTTTTACCAAAAACTAGTCCTTCTGGAATTAAAATGAAGCTAAAAATAAGTCTGGCCATTTGTGCTTCTTGATCCCTGGACATAAAGATTTAGTAGTGAAAGAGGAAGATGTTGTGACTAAAGTGATAAATTATGATGATCTGTGGATTTTCATTATATTAGTTCTTAAGTTATATAGATAATGAAATGCTAGTAGACTGGGAAAATGTGTTTAAAAGAATCATTACTGAATTGTATGTTAAAGTGTGAGATGTAAGGAAGTGTACTAGCAGCTTCTGAAATGATTGTCCTGTGGACATTAGCTGGATCACAAACCAGGGTTTATTAACACATTATCTTTCTGCCTTCACATCTATGCTCTGTGCTCTGCTACTCCCGGGAAAGGTAATATAGCTCTGGTCACCCATGTATGTGGTCATGATTGTGTTTTCATTTGGTGAGGCAGCGGGGAGGAGGGAATAGAATGAAAACTTGTTAGACTCAGCTCCTTTCCTAATAAATGTAGGAACCACATCTTAAGTCCTCCCCACACACTTCCAGCCTCTTGTAAAGCAGTCTCATTTTGCAAGGACCTCAGTTTGTCATCTTCGAACTACCTACTGATGCTGGACCTTGCTCTGCAGTGTACTGGGAGGACAAGATTTAAGCGCACAAAAATTGATGAATAATCTAAATGTGAAATATAATCTATTATATACATTCTGTAGGCTGAACACTTTTATTTGTAATCTCTACCACATTTCGGTAAGGGAAGGTTGGCCCTATTTTACAGATGAGAAAGCTGAGGGTTAGAGAGGTCAAGCACATGGTGAAGCTAGTGACGAGCTGTAATTCAAACAGGGATCAGGTAAGTCCCAAACTGTTTCTCTTCCCACTATAATAACATGCTCCTTTCCTCTCTATGACGCAGATGAATTGTAGTAAAGCTGGACATTTTCTTTCAAGAGACAAGTCAGTTTTCTCTGGAATGATCATAGAAAGTGCCATAGACCCATTTGTAGGTTTTGAACTAAGCCTGGAAACATCTATGGTTTGAATAATTAGGAAATAGACGAAAAATATTTCTGGCTTTTAAAAAAAATATTTTATATGTATTTACTAAAAAATTTCAAGAAGATTAACTATTAGCTAACTCATAAATATTCATATTAGAAAGAATTTACTAGATGCAAGATTATTTCCAATACTTTCTCGTGGGGCAAAGTAGAACAAAGATACACTGTCATTTAAAGATTTGTTGAGTATTTTGTAAGAAGTTATATTATGTAAAACAAGAGCTTATAAAGTTCTGACCTTCAAGCCCAGGAATTTTCTACTCATGAGTGGTTGCTTTTCCTTAGATGTAGACATTCATTCTATTTTTATTGTAATCTATTTTGATGATCATTGGCCCCTTTAAATGGTATTCTTTGGGGGCTGGCCAGGTGGTGTAGTGGTTACGTTTTGTGCTCTGCTTCAGTGGCCCAGAGTTCACAGGTTCCCATCCTGGGTGTGGACCTAGCACCCGCTTATTAAGCCACGCTGTGGTGGCATCCTACATAAAATACAGGAAGATGGGCACAGATGTTCGCTCAGTGACAATCTTCCTCAAGCAAAAAGAGGAAGATTGGCAACCGGTGTTAGCGCAGGGCCAATCTTCCTCACACACACAAAAAATTGTCTGTTTTTATTAAGATCTTCTAAGTATTTCTTAATTCCAGAACAAACTCTATGTGGGAAATTCTTTTTTCAAAACATACATACGAAAGATGCTTTCCTTTTGAAGGCTAAGACCTATTGATATATACTCATGTTTAAATTGTAAAATAATCTACTCCAGGAATTAATTTGTTTCATCTGTTCTTTTTTTTCCTCCTTAATAGATAGAGGAGTATTTAAGCAAGAACAAATCTTTATTCTCTATTTTCACAGGAGAAAATCTCTATTAAATTTGTTTTGTACCCCAAATGTTTTTGTATTTAGAATTGTATACTGTACATTTTTAGAAATCTTAAAGAACAATAGCCATGGCTTTGGTTAGATAAAAATAGTATGCATGCAATACATTTAGTTTCAACCCTGGTTCTTTTTTCTTTATGGGAGTATAAGCTGGGAAGTCTGCCATTATTAGACATTAGATTGTGTACCTCGCCTTTAACTTCAATACCATACTTCATTACTTTCTTGTGAATTCTGATGCCCTTGCCTGTGGCTTTATGACCTAGTGGCTCAAACATCACGTGGCTGTGGCTGTCTTAGAGGAGGAGAAGGTAATGGTCACTAACTGAAGTCTCCTAATCCTCTTACTTAGGAGAATGATAGCTTTTTCCACCAGTTTTTGATGGCTCAGCTGCGTAACCTCGCAAGGTAAAGGTTGGCTATTTGTGCAATAGCTGAGGCTTAAAGCGAAAGGTGATGATCAAAACCGACAGAGGACAGAAAGGTCAGGAAGACAGAAAGAGTGAAGGAGATGTGGGGAAGCTGAAATATTATCGAAATGAATAGAAGGAAGACAAGTGGCCAAGCTTACCTTGGTTGAAAGTTGGACTGTGATGTGTGTGCCTTTTTAAAAGTTATAAAGCTTTCACTTCTTAAAGAGAAGTTTTTGAGTGACAGGAGGTACACATATGTATAATATCATTTAATGACCATAGGACTTGAACCTCTAAATTAGGACTTTTATTTCATACATTCATAGAAGGCCCACGTCTGGGCCCAGCATTGGTGCAGGTGTGTCCATATCTGGAACGAGGTCTCAGACTTTCATCTGATCCCCAGTGGGGACTGAGACACACACACACAGTGTAAAAAAACGACAAACCACTACTACAACTCTGAGCCCTAGATGAGTAACTCTTTAGATTGTTCTGTGTCTTAAATGTTTTATTTTACATTTGATAGTATTCAATTTTAGGTGACTTTCAAGTATTTCTATGAAACTTACTAGTTTGCTGTCTGATTGTTACTTATGTAGAGCACAAATACTATTCTAGGAATTCCTTGTTCTGTGGTATATTGTAGTTGTCCAGCTCACGTCTTTTTCCCCTGATTTAATGATTACATTTATGATCTTTTCCATATGTGGTCAAAAACACTGGCTCTTCAGCCTGATTTGTGGTATGAGGCATCTCTTGAGAGTTCCTAAAAAGAATAAGATTGGCTAAAATTTGGACTACACGAAATGGTTAGTTTTTGTTGTTGTTTATACATTCCAATGGCTATATGGTTGTACTAATGGGAATGAAGGATTCTTGTTTACTGAGTCTGATTGGATGAGGAGATAAAGAATGTAAACAATGGGTGAAAGAAATTATAGGGTTCTCTCTACTTTGAACATTCCTCTTCAAGAGATAGCCTCATTTATTTTAAGCTATTTCCTTAAGCACTTAAAAGAAAACAACAACAGCAACACCACACAGACACACACACACACTGTTACCAGATTGACAGTTGATGTTACTTAAAATGAAACCATCTGACATCTGCCATGGCTTTAATCATGATTAAGCCCTTGTTGTCCGCAAATGCTAATTGTGTGGCTATTTCCTTGCTTAGCTTTTTGATTATCATTCTATCATTTAAGGTTCCACCCCCCCCACCTCCTCTTTTCTTGCCATTGTTTTTTATGAACCCCGCTGGATAGTTTAAAATTATATAAATCTTCTCAGGGATGAAGCAAGATTTCCGTTATCTCAATTTTGTGAGTTTGTGGTTTGGAATATAAAGGAAATCATTGAGGGAAGTACGAGTTTCCCTTGCTTCAAGTCACCAGAGCCTTCCAAGAACATGTGAGGAACTGGAAAGGCGAAATGAAGAAAGATTTGCTTGTGTTGATTGCTGATCGATCCTGATATAACTTTGGCTTCCTGTGTTCCTGTGATCAGTTCCTGAAGAAGAGTTGGCAAACACAGCAACATGCGAGTTTGGTTAAAGGGAGCTTTGGAGTCAGCACGCCTTTGGGTTTTAATCCTTTCTCTCTGCTGTTTAAACTTGTGAGCTTAACTTTAAGGCTGTTTTGAGGCACTTGGACTTTAACTTGATGTGACGGTGAGACATTGAAGGGTGTAAGCAGTGCAAAGTTATTGTGGTTTTGTGGTTTAGGTAGACTACCTTCTGTAGAATAGATTTATAAAGAGGTGAGATGTAGGGCAGAGGATCATTAGGAGACTCATGTCCCATCTGGTGAGAAGGAGTGAGGGTGTAAACTAAAGCAGCAGTTGAAGTGGGGAAGAGGACTTGGGGTTTGAATCTATTTTGGAGGCGAAATCATCAGGACCTGGTATTGGGAATGTGTCTGTGGTTGTGTCACCAATTAAAACAGAGTTCGGGGATAAAGGTGTACTGAGGGATATCAATGATTTCAATTTTGAACACTATTGAACTTGCAGCAGGTCTGTCTCGCAACCAGTTGGATACGTGGTGGTCACGTTTGAAGGAGATCGTGGCAAGACATAAATTTTATACTTGTCATTATATGGTGATGGTAAAGCTATGAGAGTGAGTGAGATAATTAAGAAAGCATGTAGAAGTCAGTAGACCACTAAGCATAATATATGCTGAATAAGATATGCCTTGTAAGACTTACTAACATGACATTACGAGTCCAGGAAAGGTTAAGATAAAAAATATTTTTTAGAGAGTGGACGGGATGAAGAGAAGTTTAAAGACAGCATATGTGATGGGCCTTTGAGGATGAGGAGAATTTTAATAACGGAATAAAATTAAAATATTAATATAATTAATATAAAATATTAAAGATATCATCCAGGAAAAGAGAGAAGAATCTGCAAAGGTGGGAAATTGTGGGGTGTGTTTGCGAAACTACACACAGTGTAATTTTGCTGGAGTGAGGAATACAAAAGGAGTAAAGAAAGATTAGGCTTGAAAAGCTAAATTGGAACCAGAAGCTGCACATGTGGTTTTTCATTATGCCATTGTTCTCCTTCTATATAGATATTTCACAGGCTTCTAGATTTTTAAGGGAAAAGGCACATGATAGTTTACTCATCTCTCATCATTCTAAGTCATCCCTTCTAGACAGCCAGAGCCACCCTGTGCTTGAACAGGTGCTTAAGACTTCTGGAAATTGTTTCATCCGTTTGACAACCTTTCCAATTGTTAGCATTTTCATTATTTCGTTATTTAAGGTTATGCTTTCTTTCCTGTAACTTCTGTTGTTTCTACTTGGACCCTCTGTATATACAAGAAGATTAAGGTGTTAATTTATTCATAATACTCTTTAGTAATAATATTTCAGTCAGTTTTGAATCCACCTTACTGTCCTGCCATCCAATTTACATTTTTTCATTTTGACCATAAAGAACATTAACGTTGTCAAATACCTTGCAGAAATCAAGACACATTATGCCTGTAACATTTTCTTAGCTTCTCAAAACTAACAATGAGGAGAATTTAATACAGTTTATTCTTAGTGATATAGCACTGCTTCCTGGTAATCTTTCCCTTGAGTAAATCTTTTAGACCACTTGGTTAATAATTAAATCTGCAATTTTGGGGGGGTTTCAATATAAAATTATTGATCTGTGGTTCCAAAAACTAAAATTTCAAAATCATTTTCCCTTTTGAAAATGAGAGCAATAGTTTGAAGGGTTCTAAGACCTGGTCATCTAGACTGTTTATGCTTGCTGATATCCTTGTGATCACTTCGTTGCTAATAGGTCCCTTATATTTATAAACTCTTAAGTCACCATGTTTAACGATTATTCAAATATGTTTGCAAAGACATTTGTAGATAAACATTGCATAGTTTAGAAACCAAGCATCATTCCAATGTTTAGAGTTTTCATCCTTCCATCCATCAACTGTCTATTCATCCAGCAATATTTCCTTTCTTTATATTTACTCTATGCCAGGCACTGAGCTGAGGGCTAAAAATATATAAGGGCTAAAGGTACAAAGCAGACATGATCTTTGCTCTCATGTATCTTACTCTACTGGGGTTTTCAATTTTCAAGCAGTAATGAAAATCAGCATGGAAAATGGTTTCAAGCACCAGTGAAAATACTTAACTGCTCAGGTTGAGGAAGGATGATTGAGGAGAATGGCTGAGGGTTCACCATATAACTGCCTCTGTTTGTTGACTCCTCTATTGTTCCTCGATCTGCAGAACAGAGGTCACTGGATAAGTTAACTTAGATTCTGGTCTGCTATTGGGCAGCAAGGGAAGAATCCTTCCCTGAAGGCCGTGTTAGCCTCTGCCTAAACTGGACAGGACCAACATTGGTGGTGGTTGGTGGGGAGCCAGAGCCTGGAGCTTCTGAGATGGGCAGGAAGATGTTTTGACTTATGGCATCAGGCAGAGGGAACGTGAAATACAAAATATGAAAACAATTTCAGAGTGCTTTCCAAATTTAATTTCTAGGATAAAATATTCTGTTTACAGAATAGAGAGAAAGCTGGCTAGTTGAGAAATGTAGCTTTTGGGAATGATTTGATTTGGGTTAGTTTTTTGTATTCATATAGGCAGATATCTATGGTGTTTTGCTCTGTTTGCATAGTTTTATGTTTTTATCTAGTCTGAATTGAAATTGATAGGTAGAAGTGTCACCAACTAATGGCCCTAAGGATCTCAGGGGAGGTTTTGGAAGCATTTAACTGTTTCTCCAAATTGTTGTGTTTTTTTTAAAAAAAATTTTGTTATGTTACAAGATGCAATCACCAACGGCCCTGAACCAGCCCCAGCCCCAGTGCAAGACCAGTGCCCATACAGATGAGCCAGCTGAGCCTGCACAAGTGAATGCCCACCTCTCCCTTTTGAATATTCATCCACCATTGGAAATAAAAAGCCCCTGCTGTCCAGTGCTCTGGGAGAGCCATGACTTTGGAAATGATTCTACATGGTCTCCTATTTGCTGCAAATAAACTCTACTTTGTGTGACAACTACTTCTGGGGGAAAGTCTGATTTTAACTCACCTGGAAGTGAACCCGCTTTGGTTTGGTAACAGAAGCAACATTTTCAGAAGTGAGCAGGTCATTGTCCTGAGTAAACTGATGGAGTGTGTTCTAAAGCACCATGCAAGCTCACCCAACGTTCATAGACCACAAAAGGGTGTTTCTCCTGCTTAAGTTTATGTTGTATATTCTATTCTGGGTTTTTGGATCTGCTATTTCAGCTTTGTATTGCTTTCTTTTAACATTTCATAAGAGGCAGTATTTCCCATTCTCTGTTGTTATAAAAACTGTGAAAATACGTGCCATCCATTTAAAGAAACAAGTGGATGTCCAGAATTTTTCTCTACCCAACACTAGTTTCATGTATAAAATGTATTATGTTTCGGCGTTTATGGTGTTTAGCAGTTGCAAAAAAATAAATAATTCTCTAACTAAGGCCATTTATTCTCGCTCTTTCCATAGTGGGAATGGATAGAGAAAAGTTATATTAATGAAGCATTTTCATGACTCTACAACAGAGATTGACAAACATTTTCTTGTAAAGAGCCAGATGGTTAAGTATTTTTGGATTATGGGCCATAGGTTTTCTGTTAAAACTACTCAACTCCATTTTTGGGATGGGAAAGCAGCCATAAACAATTAGTAAATGAATTGGAGTAGCTGTGTTCCAATAAAACTTTATGTATAAAGACAGGCAGGATATAAGCTCTGCTCTGTTGTTGCTGAGCCCTGCTCTAGAACAGGAATTGGAAAACTATGGCCCTTGGGCCAAATCTGGCCTGAGGCATGTTTTTGTATGGCCCTAGAACTAAGAAGTTTTTAAAGAGTTGCTAAAAAAAGAAAAGAAAGAGAAGGAGGAGGGGGATGGAGAGAGGAGGAGGGGAAGAAGGAGAAGAAGTGACAGAGACTTTCTGTGGTCCGCAAAGCCTAAAATATTTACTGTTTGGACTTTTATGGAAAATATCCATCGGCTCTTGCTCTAAAAGATCAATTACTTCTTCCTTGATAATTTCAAGTTATGCATTTGATTTTGTGCTCATTTTCTATTTTCCTGTGGTTAAAGTCTCAGTGATATGGAACAAGAAAGCTTATTAGTCAGATAAAATGTAGACTTAAAGTTTTGATAATATGTTGGATATCAGAAAAAATAGTACTGTTGGTTTTCTTTGGTCACTTCATTCTTTTAAAATTTAAGATTTTGCAGGAAATTTTTAAAATGTGAATTATTCTGTTTTCTTGAAAATGTTAAGTGGAAATATAAGGCACAATTATGTATTCCTCTTTAATTCTGTGCCTGAAATTTTGAGTCTCCTGACCTTTATTTGGGACAGAGCATGCTCTATCAATGCCAAGACGTTAAAATAATTGAAATATTCTTTGATTTTAGCCAAAAAAATAATACTAGTTAACATTTATTCAGTACTTACTATGTGAAAGGCCCCAGACAAAGTACTTAACATACATTTTCTTACAGGGATTCTGGAAGATAGGTGTGATTATAAACCCCAGTTTTAAGGCTGAAGTGATCAATGCAGAAAGAAGTTAGGTAACTTTGTCCAAGGTAACACAGCCAGTTAATGGCAGAAATTGGATTTGAACCCAGGTTTTGGACAACTTCCCCAAGTAAAGGTCACTTTCAATTTTCCTTCAAGGCCCTTTAAAGTGAGCTCTTACCCTTTCTCACTTCATCAATCTCATAAACTTTCGTGAGTCATGCTGCAAAACATAACATATATGGCGAGTCATTGAGATACCATTTCTGCTTTCTAAGGATTTATTATCTCAAAATGATGCTTGAAGTATAGCAAGTAGAAAAATAAGTTGCCTTAACAGGAAATAAAGAAAAAGAAGGTGCTAGAATGTTAGCAGTCAGATGTTCCTTTGTTCCTCTCTACAGCTAAATACAATTTCCATCCTCTTAAAGAGGGGGTGAGCGCTTCCATTTGAAGACTTCCTCCTTCCTTTTCTTTCTAGTCTTTCCAACAGGATAAAATCATGCATTGACACTTTGAACTTGAGAGACATACACTTGCTATAAAAAGTACTTACAGTTTCTCAAGTTCCCAGAAGCTCTTTCTGTATTTGAGTTTGTGTTTCAGATGTATTTTTGGGTGTAATAGTTTAAAAATTGAGTTAAAATAGAAACAAAATGGCCTTGTGGCTTTTCTATTGATTTGGCTCTTTTTCACTTGGCAGCAAGCTTTCTCATCACCTTTGTTGCTCCCCACATGACTCCCATGAGCTGGTGTGGGTCTGGAATCCCCGCATGCAGTGGGCTGGGACTCATTTGGCCTGGAAGCCCCAGTGTAGGTGGCGGAGGCAGTGAGTCAACACGACTGGAATTTGCTCACTTCAGAGTGATAATTCTCATGCAAATAGTTCTCAGATTTTCAACAGAAGGGCTTGTCAGCCTCATACTTTTGAATTGACTCTGCCAGGAATTTACAGAGTTTTACTAGATTACACAGAATGTTCTTTTATAATACTCAAATGTTCATTCAGAAATAACCCAATTAATGCAGCTTGAAAAAACCCCCACCATTCCCACCCAGATCCCTTTCAAACTACCGGTCACCTCCTGACTCTGATTCTTTGGTCCTTTCCTCCTCATTTGGTGGCTTGTTTTCTGCTCTGTGATGATTGTGCCAGCTTCCCGTCTTATTTTAACAACTACGCAAATATAAAAACCACAACACCAAAATTATAGTTGGAGCTTCATTTTGCACTATTTAAGAACTGTATTGCTATATGTAATTTGCAGTAAACTTGAACTCAAAATGAAATTAAAAAACCTCTTTTTTTTGACCATAAGGTTTAGAAGTGATACTTTCTTTGACATAAATTGGATTATTTTCTTAAGAGAATATTTTATCCCTCTGTGATGGGATGTAATTTACTTTCATTGCTCCCCCTCTATTTTTCCTTCCTGGCTTTATCTTCCCTCTGGATAGGGGATGAGCTGACGGCAAGCTTATTTCAGGACAGTTCGCTTTTTATTCTAAGCAAATGGTATCTTTAAACAGCATTGATCATTCTGGTCTGTGAAGTGTTCTTAGAGCATTGGAATGTGGAAGAAGTGTTTATGTCTTGGGATTGCCACTCACCCGGAGTGGTTCCTCTGTGAGAATACAATCTTTAATTTATTGCCCTTTATATTTATTTTACTTATTATTGAAGGATGCTAGCTATACAATATCAAGATATAATGAGGTATCTAGGCAGAGTGTGCAGAACATTGCCCCATCAGCATTTTTTCATTTTGTCATTTAGAATTAGTATACTGCCCCAAATTCCAGATGAGAGTTGTTCAATGGCAGAATATGGAAGTGGTATTCTTAACCCTTTAAAATCAAAGGCTTTATATTTAAATAAGTAAATTTAATCTTTCATCAGTGTTTCCATTTCCTAAGGTCCAAAATCAGTTGACTTGCTGATGGTTAGCTGCTTTCAACTTGTATGTTTCCCAGAGGCAACCAAAATAGTGTAATGTCACAGAACGATTTTATGGAAGTCTCATTTGGTGTCACCGTAATTCTTTTTGATATACAGTTCACCTGTAGGTGGGGTAGTTACAGGTGATGTATTACAAGCAGAATGGAGGACCATTATTTAGTGGTTTTGAGTTTTGTCCTGCGTGGGCTACTTACTGCAGTTTAGAAATATGAAGATGCACACATACTTGTTGCTCTGGCTCAGTCTGGATAACACAGTCTAGATGGATTGCGTATAAATAGATAGATATTTAATATTCACTTTTTCCTTTACTGCCTTCATTGGAAGGAATCCAAAGAGGTCACCTCATTTACTCCTGGCGGTAGACTTTACCATTTTTATCCAACACTCCTCATTAAGCCCTCTATATTTACAATGGTGTGCTAGGTGCTATATTCAGAGTATACTAAATAGAGTTTATCCTTGGCCTTGGTATTTGTCTGCTGATTTGGCTAAACCTGTGCTATATTTCTTTTAAAAAAAAAACTCTCCAGAGGAAAGCAGCCCAGGATTTCCTGGATTTGACGACTCTGGATGGCAGGAAGCCTTCCAATGCAATGATAACACAGCCCACATCAGTCACTGAGTGCTCGCCATGGGCCGGCAGGGCACTAGGAGACCGATGTCCATATTACACAGTTTTGGTTGGCTTTGAGGCCTAGACAACAAATGTCTGTTCTGTACTCGACAGCCCTGAGGGATTGTGTCTATTAGCCTCATTTTACAGGGGAAGAAGCAGAGGCTCTGAGAAGTAAAGGAACATGCCATTCTTTATTCTTAATTTTGTTTCTAATCCCCTGAGTTAGCTGTTAGACTTTACGACCTGATATTGTGGCTATAATCTGTTACCCTGGCAGGAATAATAAAATATAGAGACATGACAATGGACTAATAAAGACCTGATGAGGAGCAACAACCTCCAATCACCTTAAGAAATGCTGCTCCCAGGAAAGTAGAAATGATGTTCCAAGTCCCACATCCCTCCTTCTCTTCTCTGTTTTGTTCTTATTAGCCAAGAAGGCATTAAAATAGGCAACGATGCTGCTCTTGAGGATGCCTCTGTACTGCTGACTTGTAAGCTTTTACCTTCTAGGAATATTTTTGGTCCCTTGTCTCATTATCCAACACCTATATTGAACTGTGTAAGTCACTTATCAACCCACCGGACTCATTTATTCTAGTCACTTAGGAATACGTGTGCTTTTTTCTTGTGCACAAGCATATCTTTCTGTATTTTGTTTCTGTCATCAGCAGATTTAGTCACTTTAGGGAGAATGGAATAGCACAGAAGGGGTTTTCTCACTTGATCCATCCCTCTAGTTTTTTTGCTTTTTATATGATCTTTATAATTTAAAGTTATTGGAATTTCAGCTCCCTCTTATTTTTATTTCATCCTGATTTTTATTTTTAATATTTAGCCTGGCATTTAAAAAAGTCCTTTTTTGTCATTGTTGCTTTGCTGGGTAATTCAGAGACGCTGCGTGTGTGTGTGTGTATTTCTAGTATTGTCCTGTGCCCTTTATGACTCATTTAGTGAGGAATTAAAAAAATTATTATTACTCCTACTGCATTCATTACCAGCTAACAGTCATCAGCTTTCTGCATAAAATATTTTTTCTTTGAATACCCTCCATTTCCCCTCTGTGAGGAATTTATTCTCCCCTTGGTGCGTGGGGACAAATTATATTCATAATAGCCATTAATGATAATGGGAAGAGTGTGTAAATCTTTGATGCCTTTAAAACTGAATGGTGCCCAGGTGGGTCTTTTTCTCTATCTTGCCTTTCCAGATTTTGTTTGGCAGCATGTACCATGGGTTGTTTAAAGTGCCTTTCCTCATATTTTCTTCTTTATTGTATGCACATGATGTGTATACACACACACGTGTGCGTGTGCACACACACACGCACGCATTCACAGGTGTGGGCTTAGAAAATTGAGATAAATGAAATAAGCTAAGTTCTAACATGTGATTTTGTTCTCATAGAGAGCCTGACTCTATGTCTGAGTTCTGGGTCTCTCCTCTGTGCTTCCGTCACCCCCTGGACTCCTGGCATGGCACTTCTCACGCTGGGTGAGGATTGCTCTTTATTTGGTGGGATCCCCGTGAGGGCAGGAATGGACTTGATTAGTCCTCCTCTACATCTAGTGCCATGCATGCCACATGTGGATGCTCATTAAGATTTCACTACATAAAAGAATGAATGAGTGCGTGAACCAGAAAGTGAAGTGTCTGCCAACTTGACCTTGGCAATATTCTAATGCTAAAATAAATATCATGTGACTTATTGGAGAAATATTTCTTCTTATGTCTAATGCATGAGATATAGTATAGGGAGGTGAAAAGAATATGGAATTTGAAGTTAGAAGATTTGGACCTCATCTTGCTAATCACTGCCTGTGTGAGTTTTAGGAAATTTTCTTCAAGCCTTTAGCTTCAGTTTTCTCATCTGTAACAGAGGGATTAATTCCTATCTTAGAGGGCTTTTGTGAGAATTGAATGGTGTCACGTATTGACTTTGATTCAACCAGTATTTACAGAGTATTCCCTCAGTGCTGGGCCCTGTGCTAAGTTCTGAGGATAAATAAAACTCCATCCCTCTTATCCTGAAATTCATAGACTGTGAAAAGTTCTTCTCAGAGTCTAAAGTGCACCAGAGTGAAGGCGATCTTGCTAGCACTGTCAATTCTGATTCTGTAAGTTTAGGGAGCATCTGAGATCCCCAGGAGATGTCAATGCTGCAGGTCTATGGACCACATCTTGACTAATAAGGTTTTAGGAAGAGGTTGGCAAGCAAGTATTAATGCAGGTGGTAAGTGCTGCTGTCCTGACATTCTAAAAGTACGAGAGAGCATAAAGAGAGCAATCAGCTAGTGCTGGGCAGCAGGAAGAAGGCAGGCAAAGCTCCGTAGAAGTGGGTCATCTGAGTCCTGAAGAGCTGAGTCAATTTACCAGGCAGAAAAGTAGGAAAGGCCTTTGGTCAAAGGCAACAACATGGATGTGGACCTGGGCCGGCTCCAGCATGGAGAGTTAGGAAAGCATGGGAAGAGGAAAGATGACAAGAGAGGAGGCTAGAGGGCTCACCTGGGGCCAGTCGGTGAAGGGACGGTCCTGTATGCCAAACTAAGCCCTTAGGCTCAACGCTGCAGTCAACACGGAGTCATGAGGTTTAGCAGAGCCGTTACATGATACTTGTAAAACTGCTTTGAAAATAGGCAAATGCTATAGCATGTTAGGTAGTTTCCATAACTTAAGGTAGATTATGCTGGAATATTCCCAGGTAGTAAATGAAAAGAATAAGACTGTAGATGAGAGGCGGGTTTAGGTTTCCGTGGGCTTTGGAGACAAACAGCAGGAAGTGAATTCTGGCCTCACTAGAAGGATTTTACTGTCTAGCTTTATAGCCTTGAGAAAATCTGTTTACTTTCTGAATCTCAGTTTTCTCATCTACAGAGCAGAGGTATTAAATACGATCTCATAAGATGATTGTGAAGATGAATCATTGACTTCATTGAGACGCCATTTTTTGGCAAAGCATGCAGTTTGGTGCCAGCAGGAGGTGCTTGCTAACTTATGACTATTAATAATGTTGATTTGAGCTCTTATAGACTCTTGCCTAGGAAATAACTTAGTGAATTTGGACAATTGCCATGCTGATGGATTACTGAGGGCCTTTTCTCCTGTGTGCCATTCTGGTGCCTTCGCAGACTGGAAGCTCAGGTGGTCTTGTGGGTGGCAGAGAGCACTGGATGTCTCTTTCGATAATCCTGTGAGAGAATTTATATGATGTTGAGTAAAGAGTGGGAAGGATTTTCTTAAATGTTTAAAAATAAAGAAATCAAAGAAATGTTTTCTTTTTAGGGAAGAGAAGCTGGAGGACTGCCCTAGTAATGGCCCAGGGATTTATTCCATGGAACATATTGACTGTGTTTGAGAAGGTTTTCCCGACTCAACTGGATCTAGATTAGCTGGTGTCTCTGCGTTCCGCAGCAGGCAGTGGCCATCTGCAACACAGGACTCATCTATTTTGCCTCCTCTACTAGACTTTGAGCTTCTTATGTCAGAGATACTCGTCTTCCTCATCTTTGTTTTCCCACTGGCTGGAGCAGGGACACAAAGTTGGCTTTCAAGAAATGCTTTCATCTTCACGATTATTCTGAGACATATTACCCTCCCTAAAAAGGAGTGACACCAGAGGAGGTGGGGCTTAAGGAGCTCTGGGGATCTGCAGTGTCATCTTCAATCAGTCCAATGCTGATTCTGTGCCCTATTTTGGATATTGTTTTTGAGATCCAACTGCCCCTCTTGAACCCTATCTGCATCTACATCTTGTTTCCTATTCATTAGGCCAATCACAGTAGAATACAGACCTTGTCTCCTCCATAATTCCCATTTCCAGAAACCAGATGCTGTCTCTGAATCCCAGCCTGGGGAGTGGAGCCAGTGGGCCTCTACGGTGGGTGTTGGATGTGGCCGTCCTGGGAGGACATTACCACCTGTCCCTGGAGGAGAGGCACTGGGTGCTCCCTTGGCCTTCAACCTGAGATCTCCTTTGCCTCTAACTGTCTCTGAGACTTCCAGCACCTGCCTGTTATCGTCTCCTTGGATGCTGTGTTTGGTCTGATAGACGGGGTCTCATCTCTGGACTGGCGTAGAACCTGTCTCTGAGCACCTCGCCAACAGGGAGCCCTGGTTCCAGGGTCTTCCCCTCCTAGTCTATTTTGTCCAGTTAAACTTGAGTGGACCAAGACCAAAGGCATGATTACATTAAATGAACAGGAATTTTATGGAATGGAATGTTTCATAGAATGTTCTTCATTTCCAATAAGGATCTTTAAAAGGTCAACTTTGCTTAAATATATGCAAAGAGGGTGGCATTTAGAGATTAGAAAACATCATTTAAGAAAATGAGAGATTCTTCCCTTCCTAAAATAGGGCATCCTGCCTAGGATTGGGGAAAGCGTTAGGTAGATCAAGGCTTTCTACTCTCTCTAGTATTTCTACTAACCAAAGTTGTTGTCAGATATTTCTTGACTTTATTTCATATGCCACCATACAACTTAAGCCAAACTTGTGTCAGACCTATTTTTGTGAATAAATTTATTGTGGCTCTTTTTATGGCATCATCATCCTGCCTTCTAGTAAACAGAGGAAGTAAGTGACTTTGAAGCATGTGCTACCTGCAAAAATAAAATATTTCAGCATTATGAGAGAATGTTGAATGATGAAAACAAATAAGAGCATTATGTAGGTGAGAGATAACTTGCATCCATGCATTGTTAAAGTGCTTTTGAACTTTCTTTCGGATGGTGGAGAAAGGGAAATTAACATTTCTTTAGTATCTCGTATCTGGTCACTGCATGGGCATTATCTCATTCAATCTTTACAACCTCCAATGAGGCAGGAATTATTATCCCTATTTTTCCAATAATGAAATGAAGGTTAAATAACTTGTTCAAGGCCCTACAGCTCATCTACAAAGCCTGTGGTTTGTTCACTCTCTATAAGACCAGTATTTTAATATTCACAATAGTATCTTTTTTTTTTTTTTTGAGGAAGATTAGCCCTGAGCTAACATCTGCAGCCAATCCTCCTCTTTTTTTTTGCTGAGGAGGACTGGCCCTGAGCTAAGGTCCATGCCCATCTTCCTCTACTTTATATGTGGGACGCCTACCACAGCATGGCTTGACAAGCAGTACTTAGGTCCGTACCCGCGATCTGAACCAGCGAACCCCGGGCCGCTGAAGCAGAATGTGCAAACCTAAGCGCTACACCACCGGGCCGGCCCCAGTATTCACAATAGTATCTTGATTAACTTGACCATGTGGTAGGAAGATTTTGCTCTTGTTAATTGAAATTTCTAACTAATTGAAAGCCATGAAAATACTCTATTTCTCACCTTTGTTAAAAATCTTTCAGAATTATATTGGTGTCTTTTGCTGTCCTTGTAAGTATATTATACATAATTTAGTACTTACAGTTTTTGTTACTGAAAATCTTGCATTTCCTAACATTTATTATTGTGAACACCACTTTCTCTAAACTGATGTTTAAAAAGCTCGCTGAAGCTCAGTGCTAAGTTAGTCTTAGCCACTCATTTCATAGATGAGGAAATATGGACCCAGAGGAATTAAGAGGCTTTGCTCAGGGTCACAGTGCTTCTTTTTAGAGGTAAAATATGTGCATGTAATTACAGAACTCTCTTCTGAATATAATATATGCCTGAAAGTAGCTATCGCATGAGTCCTGATAACAACTTATTTTCTTTCTTCTTTTTACAGCGGAATTAAAAAAAAATGGTTTGCTTAACAGAGAGCTCTGCTTTTCAAAGTTTTACTGTATTTAGAAATTACCCTGACTTATATGATTCTGCCAAATATGACAGACAGACAAGGGTGAGAACAGAAAGGGAATATAACAAGTCAGGGTTCTGATTCTAAATGGATTTAACATAGTCTTATTTGTCAGTTTCCTGGAGAGGAGTGAAATAGCTGATGTTGTATTGTGATACTTAAGTTTAGAGATTTGGAGTCAAAGGCTCACTTTCTGCTGTGCATAAGTTTCCATTTCTGATCATGGAGCAAAGATGTTTATTTGCCTCACATCTGGATTTAGCTATTGACCAGAAAACTAAATTCCCTCTGAACAAGTCCTCTCCTCTCTTGGACTCCAGGATCCATAGCATATTACATTTAACGTATTAAGCATTGTGCTGGGTATGTGAGGGATGCAAAGATTCACATGCCATACTGTCAAAGAATTTACGACCTTCCAGCATTCAACTAAGTATAGATTAAACTATAATGAAAAAATTGCCACAGTAGAGGCATATGTGGGATGTTGAGGGGAAAGGACAATTCCACCCACGGCATTAGGAAGCAGGTGTGAGTGGAGGGGAGGGCTGCATGTCTGTCGGAGAAGAGGGTCATAGAGTTGTCAGTAGTTGAATCAGTTGATTGGGATTCAGTAGATAGGGAAGAGAGGAAGAAAGTAACAATTCAAAGGCACAGAGATGTGGAAGAGCACGGCCCATTTGGGTGATAATTCTAGCTTGATGTGACTGAAGAGGTGTGGAGAGATGCAGTAGGCAATGACTAAAAGGAAAGACTGAGAGCAGATGGCGGAGGATCTTGAATGCCGTGCTAAGCTGTTCAGAACATTCGGTAGGCTACTGGGAGCTATTGAAGTATCTGAGATGGGCAATGATATGTCCTAACATGCATTTTAGTAAAATAATGATCTTGATTTAGTAAGAAAATTACTCTACTTTAGTGACTGAAGAATGTATAAAAAAACAAAAGAGTAAAGAAAGGAGATGATTAGAAGACAAATGGTGAAGGCCTTTACAAGTGGAGTGCAGAAAGAATGGAGAAATTCGGAAAGATTTGAGACCTACTTCTGTATAGAAGCTACAAAACTAAGTGACTGATTATGGGAGAGGCAGAGGTCAAAATCGACTGAATAATCAGTGATGATACTGGTAACTGAGAAAACACAAGGGAAAGAGAAGAGAATGGTATAGAATGCAAGCTAAGGAGCAACTTGGGAAAGTAGGTGATTGTATCAGTTAGTTTTTGCTATGTATCAAACCACCAGCAAATTTCACGGTGAAACCACACCATGTATTAATTATGCTCTTGAGTGTATGTGTCAGAGGGGTGGTTCACAGGTCTGGGCTGGCCTGTCTCACCTGCTGTCACTCATGGGTGTGCAGTCTGCAGACAGATTGGCTAGGGGCTGCCTGGTCTAGGATGGCCTTGGCTGGGATGGCTGTCATCTATTTGTTTCTCATCCTCCAGCAGGTTAGCTCAAGCTTGTTTTCATGACAGCAGGGCTGGATTCCATGGCATGTAGAGTCTTTTTTTTTTTAAAGAGTGGCTGTCACTGCTTTTTTTCTCCCGAAAGCTCCAGTACATAGTTGTATATTCTAGTTGTAAGTCCTTCTAGTTCTTTCATGTGAGCCGCCGCCACAGCATGGCTACTGACAGATGAGTGGTGCAGTTCTGTGCCCAGGAACTGAACCTGGGCTGCCGAAGTGAAGTGTGCTAACTTTAACCGCTAGGCCATCAGGCTAGCTCTGTATGGCCTTTTGACATCTAGTCTTCATACTGGCATAATATCAGTTCCACTGCATTCTTTTGGCCAAAGCCAGTCACAAGGCCAGTACAACTTCAAGGGGTCAAGCTGCAAATTTTCATTTCAAGGAGTATAAGTATAGGGAGGGGTGAAGAATGGAGGTATTATTTTAATCAATAAGGCTATTATTTTAATCAGTCTACCACAGTGATTCATAATTATTAGGTGATTATAAAAATAATTTAAAAATTGTGTCCCATTAATTCTGCTTCCCAATGAAGATTAAAATGAATGATTTTCTAATGTAAACATAAAAGTGTTGGTATTTGTTTAAATTTGTCTCATTTTGTTGACATTATAGGAATATTCTTCTGGTTTTCCTTCACTTAGTTCTTGCTGCTTTACATTTCTGCATTTAATTCCGTTCAAAAACATTGATGATGTTTTCCTCTTTTATTTAAAATTACCCACAGAAAAATAATAGTTAAGTAGACAGCCAAGCCTGCAAGTGTCAACCCCCTCTTATCATCACCTCCAAAAAAGCAACATTAAATAAAAGGACTTGAATAAATGAGTAACTGTGCCCTCATTGTCTCTGGGAGCCCTTCATTTCACATTCTTCGGAACTGCATGGGCTGCTCTGTAAGATGCCACGGTTGGCAAGGTGTGCTTTGTCTCTATAATTCTTCTGTATCATTCTTGTTAATGATGTTTTGCTAGCCCCATGCAGAGCCTTTGAATAACTTTCTCAGAAAGGACCACCCACAGTGAAAATATTAAGCCTATCCAGTGGACTTGAATATATCCCTTATGAAGTGGAATCTCTATGTAAAATAGACACTTGGGAAGCAATTATTATTAATTACAGGCCCTTTTATCACAGCTTTTGATCCTCTGCATGCACCAATACTCACTACTGCTGTCCATGTTGATGACAGTGGTAGAGCCCAACAATGGCTTTGATGCTGTTAAGAACAAAGGGGTTTTAAAAAAAATACTCAGTTTAACAATTACTGTCACAATCATAGTCTTTGAACATGGTCGTGTGTGTTCCTCTCAGTTAATGGATTCTCCTTATATTTATGTTGGCCCCTACCTCTGCTTCAAGGGCACATGTGTAAGCTGGTCTGTTGACATTGCGGTTAGGTTGCCCAGGTGTACAATTTATTTTGATCAAAAACCCTTGTGAATGAGCTAATTACATCCAGTTTCTGACCCCTGAAGGGAATGATAGCTGGCACAGGGGTACTGGTTTTTGAAATTTTATGTTCCCATGAATTTTTTCCAATGTTTGAATATTGCACTTGTCCAATGAAAAGCACAGGCCAACTGTATTTCCCTTATGCACACATAATTAAGAGAGTTAGCCAAGATATTCTGAATCACTATTAAGTGGAAACTTTTAGGTACAGAGGGCTACATTTATATTAGTAACTGAAAATTTAAAAGTATAAAAATGTTACTTTTTATATGTCTTAAGCACATTATTCAATGTGTCACAACTTGACTTCAAGGAATGGAGGGAGGGATAGGCAGGAATGAAAAAGGAGATGCTGGAAATAAAAACTAGATTTCCCTTTAGAAAAAAAATCAACGAAAACCTAACTAAATGGAGAGATATAATGTGTCCTTGCGTTGGCAGAGTCAATTTTGTTAAGATGTCAGTTCTCCCCCAATTGATCTGTAGATTCACTGCATTCCTAATCAACATTCCAGCTGGACTTTTTGTAGGTGTTGACAAGTGCTTCAAAGATTTCAGTGGGAAAGTAATGGAACTAGAAAAGCTAAAACAATTTGGAAAAGGAAGAGCAAAGTTGGCAGACTCACACTATCTGATTTCAAGCTTTACTAGAAAGCTGCATTAGTTAAGGCAATATGTGTTGGTGTGAGGATAGATACATAGACCAATGGAACAGACTAGAGAGCCCAGAAGCAGACCCATATATATATATGTGCAAGAGAAAGTGACAACAGATAGGGTAAAAGGTCAATGATAGGTCAAGTGGGTAAGTGGTCTATAGGTGTTCTTTGTACTATTCGTTTTCTTGCAAATTTTCTATGTGTTTGACATTTTTTGAGATTTAAAAGAATTCTGCTTTCCTAGTAGAAAACTCTTAACACACTTTAAGAAAATATCCAAGAATCAAATAATTCAGTTTGGGAACATTTCTCTTAAATAAGCAATTAAATTTCCCTCTGTAAATGCTTTTCAAGAATGTAAAGCCTGTTAACATAATAAGCACATGTAAACTGAAATTTATCTTATTCATAAAACCATAATAAATAGACTCAGAGCTAGTTAATAGCTTTATAATTGTGGCTGGAAATACGTATTACTGCATTACTTTTTTTTTTTTAATTTTTGTTTTTTTCGGATGTACATCATATTTCAGATTCTGGATACATTACATCATGTTCACCACCCGAACACTAATTATAGTGCATCCCCTCACATGTGACCCTAATCACTCCTTTTGCCCTCCCCCCTCCCCCCTTTCCCTAATGATAACCACCAGTCCAATCCCCAGTGCTATGTGTTGTTGTTTTTTTTTGTCGTTTTTATCTTCTACTTATGAGTGAGATGATATGGTATTTGACTTTCTCCCTCTGATTTATTTCACTCAGCAAAAGGAAACCATCAACAAAACGAAAAGACAACCTAACAATTGGGAGAAGATATTTGCAAACCACATATCAGATAAGGGGTTAATATCCAAAATATACAAAGAACTCATACAGCTCAACAACAAAAAAACCAACAATCCAATTAGAAAATGGGCAAAAGATCTGAACAGAGATTTCTCCAAAGAAGAAATACAAATGGCCAACAGACATATGAAAAGATGCTCAACATCATTAGCTATCAGGGAAATGCAAATCAAAACTACAATGAGGTATCACCTCACTCTGGTCAGAATGGCTGTAATTAACAAGACAGGAAACAACAAATGTTGGAGAGGGTGTGGAGAGAAGGGAACCCTTGTTCACTGCTGGTGGCAGTGCAAACTGGTGCAGCCACTATGGAAAGCAGTTTGGAGTATCCTCAGAAAATTAAGGATAGATCTACCATATGATCCAGCTATTCCACTGCTGGGTATTTATCCAAAGACTTGAAAACACAAAGGCATAAAGATACTTGCACCCCTATGTTCGTTGCGGCATTATACACAATAGCCAAGACTTGGGAGCAATCTAGGTGCCCATCAAGGGACGAATGGATAAAGAAGATGCATTGCTTCTTATATTTATTTTTAAAAATGTTTAAAAATGGAATAAAACCACTTCAGTTATATAAATGTAATGACAAACCATATATCTGGAGAGATTATGATTGCGACAGACCACTGATAATACAGTATCTGGGGTAGGTGAATAGTGCTATCACTCCAATACAAATTCAAAACCATAAAAGTAATGGCTATTTTTTCTGCTAGGAAGTAAAGTTGTTTTTTATTTTTAATGTCAGGTTTATTGAGGTATTATTTACTTGCCGTAAAATTCATCCTGCTTAGTTAACTGTTACGTGAATTTTGACAAACACCTACAATTGTGTATTCTCCACTACAGTCAAGATGCACAAAAGTTCCTGCAAGCCCTTTGTACTCAACCCCTCCACATTCCCTAGCCCCTGACAACCGGTGGTCTGTTTTCTGTGCCTATCGTTTTGCCTTTGGAGAATGTTATGTAAATGAATCATATACTATGTAACCTTATTTTTTACAAAAAGAACCTTAATGAGATAAAATTCACATGCCATACAATTTACCCATTTAAAGTGTACAATTCAGTGGTTTTTAGTATATTAACAAAGGGGTGCAACTATCATCACAATCAATTTTAGAACATTTTCATCACTCCAAAAAGAATCTCAATATCCAGTAGTAGTCACTCCCTGTCTCCCCACAACCTTCTCAGCCCTGGGTGACTGCTAATCTACTTTCTGTGCTAATGCTACCTTTTGAGTCTGGCTTCTTTCACTTGGCATAACGCGTTTGAGATTCATCCATGTTGTTGCATGTAACAACACTTTATTTCCTTTTATTGCTGAGTAGTATACCATTGTATGGATGTATCACATTTTGGTATTATATGTGCCAGTTGAAGGACATTTGTTTTCTTTTACTTTCAGTTTTTAGTGATTATGAATAAAGTTGCAATAAACCTGTGCCTAAAAATTTTGTGTGAGCATAAGTTTTCTTTCTCTTGCGTAAATGACTAGGAATCAGATTGCTGGATTGTATGGTATATGTGTGCCTAACTTTATAAGCCAAACTGTTTTCCAAAGTGACAGTACCATTTTGCATTCCTACCAGCAGTGTATAGGAGTTCCGGTGCTCTGCCTTCTTGTCAACACTTTGTATAGTCTGTCTTTCTAATTTTAGCTGTTCTTATGTGTGTGTAGTAATATCTAATTGTGGTTTTTGTGTTGTGTTTAATAAATCTTTGCTTAACCCAAGGTCACAAAGATTTCTTCCATGTTTTCTTCTAGAAGTTTAACTGTTTTAGGTTTTATACTTAGGTCCATTTTTGTATATGGTGGAGGCCAAATTTTTTTTTTTCTATATGGACATACAGTTGTTCCAACATCATTTGTTGTAAAGACTATTCTTCCTCCATTGAATTGCCTTTGCACTTTGGTGGAAAAATCAATTGACCATATATGCAATTTCAATCTACATTTTCCTAATGATCAGTGAGCATTATTTCATATGCCTATTTGCTATCTATGTCACTTCTTTGATGAAGCATCTCTTCAAAGTCTTTGTTCATTTTGTGATAGGATAGTTTTAGTAGGATTAAGTTTTGAGAGTTTCTTATATATCCTGGATAGATGTCCTTTATCAGATAAGTGTTTTGCAAATATTTTCTCAGTCTGTGGCCTGTCTTTTCATGTTCTTCTGAATTGTGTTTTTCAAAGAGCAGAAATTTTGACTTGGATGAAGTCTAATTTATCAATTTCTACCTGTATGGATTGTGCTTTTCGTGCTTTCAAGCTGGCTCCTTCATCCTTGTGACATACATTCATCTTTTTTTCAAGCGCTTCCTCATTTTCTGGTATAACAAGATGCCTCAAGTCTCGCCTTATGCTTGCCCTGCCCACCATAGTCTCAGCCATTTCTCCAGACCAGCCCTCGTTTCTTTTACTGAGGCATGGGATTAGGCAGGCTGAATTTTGATAATTACTTTTTATCTCTTTCCTCCCCTAACACACACCATAGATTTATGAGTTATCCTGCTTAGTACTTTTGGGCATGAATTTTATTCTGAAGTTAACTATGACTTTTCCAACCAAGAAATAATAAGGAAAAAGGAAAGCTTGTCAGTGACTGTGAGTTGTCTTAAGACAAATCATAATGCGTCCATAGCTAATCTGCCTCAGTTGCTAACCGTGGGAGATGTGTTGTTATCCAAATAATGGGAATATAATAGAAAAGACACTAGTCCTTTCTATATTTTAAAAACATTCATATCGTCCTTTAATTTGAGATTTTGCTACTATATGTGGAATCTGTTGTTTTTCAAAGATTTTCTCCTCACGTTGTCAGAATATCAACAATCAAACCAACCATAGAGGAACACAGTCTCTGATTCCTAAATTTGCCCATTGATTTGTCATTGGGGAGAAATGTCTGCTTCAAATTCCCAATGTATATTCTATTATGAAATCTTTTGAAGTGGGTAATTTCCCAGGTAATGTTTCCGTAATATTTTGTTTAATTTAATTTAATTTAATTTAATTTAATGACCTGGTTGTACTCTTTGGAAGCAGTCTTTCTTAATGCTTTGTTTCACCTAGCCCTTCTTATCTTGCCCTAGTAATTGTTTTATCTAAGACCTTTAAGTTTTGTTGATTTTCCAGGGGTAGGATGGAATGGGGTGAGGGTGGGTATGTATAGACCTGTTTTCTTCTGAAAAGGAAATAGTTAAGTTTGTGTCTAATGTACTGCATTACATAGCATTCCCCACTTTGGGGAATTTTGGCTTCACTTAACCTATTGCTTCTGATAATTGAAATAAGTAATTTATGTCAGAATGACGCTTCATTCTTAACAATGTTAGTAGACAAAGAAAGGAATAAATATTGAAAAAAGAGCTAGGAAACATTAGGTGTGTTCTATGATTTGTAAAAAATTTATGATTTCAAAATTGGCTGAACCTTTCTACCCATGGCATTGTTTCAGATTTAGCAGTATCCAACAGCAAGGCTTCATTTCTCAGTAGCTGGTCCTGGTCAGGCTTGCTGCAGTATCTCACTGTTTTGCAGAATGTTCAGGATATAGTGTCTGTGTTCACTGATTTAGTTAGTTGGATCATAGTAGGAATGAATTTAAGACCAGTTCCTTGGACAGACTCTCTATAAAGAAAAGTACCTGGCCACAAACCACACCCCCAATCTCAGCCATCAGCTTAGTAAATGCCTGTTATTGGTGGATTAAATGGTTCAGCAAAAGTAACAAGGTTAGAAGCCGGAGATTTGGTAGGAGGCCTCTATGGAAGTCAAGGAGCAGGAGGACAAAGGTGTGGAATAGGGAGTAAAAGTAGGGTTGGAAAGAGGACAAAACAAAATAGGTGGTACTTGGTCCTTGATTGGAAGTTGCAAGTGGGAAAGAGGGATGGAGTGGAGTGAAGAGTGACCCCAGGTTTCTGGTTCTGGTGCTTGGATCTCCGGCTGTATCTGGATGAGAAGGTATAGATCAGGGTAGCGGTTCTCAAACTTTAGTGTCCATCAAAATGAGCTGGAGATTTGTAAAACACGTATGATTTACTCTGGAGGTTCTAATTCACTAGATTGGGTGGACCTAAGAATTTGCGTGTCTAACAAGTTCTCGGGTGATGCAATCTTGAGAACCACTGGATTATTGGTTCTCAGATTAAAATATATGTCAGAATCTGTTCAGGTGCTTTTTGAAAATGTAGATTTCTAAAACTAAAACTAGTTAAGTTCCACTCTCTAGGGGTCAGCCCAGAAATCTACATTTTTAATGAAGACTGGAGATGACTTCTAATGTTGGTGAGTCCACAGGCCACATTTTAAGGATCACTGGTCTGGATGAAGGGCAATCTCTGGAGGCAGTCAGGCATGGATTTCCAACTGGGTCATCTGGCCTCAGTTTTCTTATTTGTAATCTCATCATGAGATTTCACAGTCTAACAGCTAATATTTATTGTAGACTTACTGTGGGCGAGGCACTCTCTAGTCACTTTACAATACATTATTTTATTAAAGGTTTGCCACACTTTCTAAAGTACATACTCTTATTATTCCCATTGTTCAGGTGATGGAACTGAGAGCGGTATCTTGCTCAAGATCCCAGAGCTACTACATAGATTTGTACCTCTCTCTGATCACACAATTCCAGCGTCACTTACTGCCTGCATGGTATACAGTTCTCGAGGGTGTAAGAGTGGTGCAATTTAGGAACTGAGGGAATATGTATGGCTGGAGGGGTAGTGGCTAGTGAGGGGCCCGGTACCAAATAGGATGCCTTCTTTCTGTTGTTATTCTGTTTGATTTTTGACCAGTTACTTGTGGTTGCTTTTTATTCATTTTTAGTAATTTTGATTTATGAAAATTAAGTTGGGTCTTAATTTGCTTACTTATAATAGGTCTATTGGTGTTATTTATTAAATAATCCTTCAGATAATTAGTTAGATGAATAATGCAAACTTAGTAATGAAAGAATACTTGAAACTTTTTGTACTCTAACAATTTTTGACATACAGGTCATTCTTTAGGACTTTTTTGCATTGACAGTTTCATTTTAGTATCATTCTTTTTACCATCTTGTAATCTTCTTCATCCTTTGCATGTGAATTATTAATGTTAGTTTATTATTTTATAAGGAAAAGATCATTCTCGTTCAATAGGCTGAGAGGGTTTCTGTTCACTTTTGTTGTACTATTTTTGTGGGCAATAATTATCCCCCACTTATCACCCAATGAAGACACCAAGTGCCCTCCCAGAAGGATCACTTGGAACTCCTTAGATTCTTAAGGAAAAGCTTCATGAAGAAAAGCAGTACTTATGTATCATTAGATTCTCTCTTCTGTGTGGTCACCCTCCACTTATTAGCCTTCCGGTTTTTGGTTCCTCCTTTTAGATTTCACCACTTCATTTCTGTCATCAGCAAATCGCCAAAACAGCTTGAACTTTCATGAGCTGGAAAAGTGTCTAATAATCTAATTCCCTGCTCATGCATTCAGAGAAGTTTCTAGAACCAGGAAAGTTCATGTAGAGACAAAATGTGCTAGCCAACGCTGACTGCAGAATAAATTATTTCTCAGTGAGAGAACCAAAACAATTTTTCCCCCAATTTTACTTGTTTTTTTCCTCTCTTTTGGTAGTATCTTCACTTAATTCTTCAAGTTTTTAGGCAAAATTAACATTATTTCCTCTCATTTCCTTCTACTTTCCAATAGTGATAACCAAGTAGTCTAGTTCTCGCTGGAAATGATATCTCCCTTGCCACTGAAGTAAAAGTCTGGGGTAGTTTTCCAAGCTGTTGAAATACAAAAGAAATAATGCAGTGGAATTGGTAAAGAAAGCTGTAAATAAACTGTTTTTGTAGATCATAAGAATTTTTAAGAGGTTTTTGATATTTTACAGATATGTTTGACGCATTTCATTGAGATATTGCTTTTCTACTTTATGCTAATTGGCATCGTACAATTTTAGAACTGAACACAATCAGTGCAACATCTTTATTTTAGGTTATAACCATAGTTTACTGCGACCCGAGGAGCATGTGACTAGGCATAGTTATGCCATAGCAAAGCTGGAACTAAAACTCACATTTCTTGACTCCCAAGCCAGCACCATTTGTACTTAGAATTTCTTGTAGATACTCTTTTCTCTGGGCTGGAGAGAGGAATTCAGTAAATATTTGTGTCTATAGGGACTAGATGTCACTAGTCTTATGTAGAGGAAAATAAGCGAGCTACTAAAGGCGGGGACTACAATTAAGTAAAGGAAACTTCAGAAAGAATCTCCTCAGGAGACCCCAGAGAAAGTCTTCCATTCATTAATAAACAGCTATTAGCTGAGTGTGTATTATGTACTGGCACTATGGTAGACAGTGGCATAAAGAGGTGAAAGAGACACATATGTCTGTGCAAAAACAAAACCCAAAGTATATTGGGATAGAAAGTTCTAGGTTGATAGAACAAATATTGACAAAGATCAGCAAAGTGTAGGTAAGAACTAGTGCACTTTCCCTGCTAGAAATAAACTCTTCAAAAACAGGAGGTGTTGAATGGATAAACAAAATGGGGCATATATGTACAATGGAATATTTATCAGTCTTAAAAAGAAATGAAATTCTGATACATGCTACTACATGGATGAATCTTGAAAACATTATGCTAAGCCAGACATAGAAGGACAAATATTGTGTAATTCTACTTTTATGAGGTACCTGGAATAGATTTATAGAGATAGAAGGTAGAACACAGGTTGCCAGAGGCTGGGAGGAGGAGGGATGGGAAATTCTTATTCAGTGAGTATGGAGTTTCTGTTTGCAATGATGAAAAAGTTCTGGAAATGGACAGTGGTGATGGTTGTACAAGATTTTAGGTGTACTTAATGCCACTGAATTGTACACATAAAAATGATTAAAATGGTGAATTTTATGTTAGGTATATTTTACCACACACATACACAAAAAAGTGGGGACATGTCTTATTCATCATTATTACCCATTCCCCAGCACTTAGCACATGACAGGCTCAAGTATTTTTTTAACTGAATTGAACCAGGTGCCAAAGAAGGAACTGAAGAGAAAGTTGTGATATACATCATGTCAGGAGTTGCAGAGAACTGGGGATTCAGCTCAGGCAGGCATGATGGATTCCCGCAGCGGGAAGAGTGCTTCCTGGAGGGTTGGCATCCTGACAGTGAATGGCTTGTTACACAATCAGGGCTGGAGCCTTCTTGGAAGGTCTAGGCTATTGCTTGGTGCAGAGGAAGCACAGTGGAGTGACGAGCCAAGAAGGAAAGACTTTCTGTAGTGTATGCATGTGTGTGTGTGTGTGTGTGTGCACATGCATGCGTGTGTCTGTGTGCGTGTGCGTTATAGCTGTGTTTTCCGAGGAAAGCATCTTGTATTAGTTTGGATACTTTCTGCTACCAGTTCATTCTTGCATTTCTTCCACGATATATATGTGTGTGTGTGTGTGTGTGTGTGTGTGTGTGTGTGTGTATATATATATATATATATACAGCTCAGTAAAATTTTACTATGTAAACACCGCAAAACTACCATCCAGGTGAAGATAGAGAATATTCCCAGCACCTTGGGAGGCCCCCCAATCCCTCTTTCCAGTCAGGCTTTCCCCTAGCTCCTATAGTAACTTGTTCCATGCGGTTTAAATGAGCATCTACTGTGTGTCAGACACCACTGTAGGCACTGGAGCAGATGCAAAGATGAATAAGGTGATCCCTCTCTCTAGCAGATCAGAGCTCAGAGATGTAAATAAACACGTGAACAAATAATGTGATAACTACTCCAATAGATGTATGTAGAAAGGGCTGTGAGAATAAAGGGAGATAATGCACATGAGTTGGAGGACAGTCATATGCCACAGAGCAACGTTTCAGTCAACAATGGACCACATGTACGACGGTGGTCCCATTAGATTAGCACCATATAGCCTAGGTGTGTAGTAGGCTATACCATCTAGGTTTGTGTAAGTGTAGTCTGTGATGTTCGCACAATGGCAATATAGCTTACCGACACACTTCTCATATCCATAATGACGCAACAGAACATATCCTGTTGTTAAGTGATGCAGGACTGTAGTTAGGAAGGCTGTGCATTAGAGGTGAGAATTAAGTCTGACCTTGAAGGACACTAGGTAGGATGCGGAGAGGAGAGTTAGAAGATGAGTCCTCCAGGTAAGGAGAGCACCAGGAGTTAAGGATCAGAGAAAGGAGTAAATGTGGCAGCGGGTTAGGGAGGGTGTAAAATCCCACAGGACCGCATAATTGATGACATAATGTTGCACAGGTAGGGGACAGCCTGTGGAGAGCCTTGAACACTGGGATGATGAAACATGCCTGCAGGATTTAATTTAATTTTTCTTTCTGTCTGAAGTTTTTCATAAAGAGCAAATGTGGAAGAATGGCAGAATTTGATCTGTATTCAAGCTGTGTCTTTACGGCCACCCAAACCAAACTCCCCTCAGTGTGGTTGTCCATGTGATCCATTTCCTCAGCAACAGCCCCGCTGGGGTGGGGTAACGGAGGGTGCTCCCCGGAACAATACTGGATTGTCCAGAGGCAGCTTACGTTCCCATAGCTGGGAACGCTGATAGTTATTAACACAACCTGCTATGTTACAGGAGAAATAGACCTTTGCTAATCTTGTCAGGCTGACTCATCTTGTAGAGGAAATTATACATCTAGTATAATTGTTTCTTAGTGACAGTACTTGCCAAGCATTAGCCATTCCTATTTCATGTTAAACGTGTACTCAAAACTGCAATGTGTATTTTAGTTTCCCTCCTGGTTCGTATCTGTTCTGATGTTTAAGAGAAAAAAATTTGTAAATGCCTTTGTTGCTGCTCTTTGGTAAACTGTCTTTTATCCAAGTTAATAAGGAAAGAGGCAATCCCAAATTAGCTAAACAGAGGTTTGACAACTTAAAATCCTTTGAAAGGAGTATAATTTTATTATTTCCTCATGAAAACAACTTTTTCAACTTTAGGTAAGTATTGTCCATTGAAAGCCTATTTTACAGAAGGATCAACTATTTTATAATTATGATATTAATTGCTAACCTCCAAAACTCCCACAATGGCTTGAAAATGTATTATATCGAGTAGATTACATATATTCCTGATGATCTTATTTCTCATCCAAAACTCCTTTCTGCTGGATTAGGGCAGAGATAAATCTCCCCTCCTCTTGACAAATTTACATAAATTTCAGGATGCAAATTATTGAGAAATACAGTAGTATTTCTAATAATGTATGTATTGTGTCCTGGGTAAGTACAGCACTTAAAAGCAGATATTTTAAAAACAAGTAACGTGTTTTTATAAACAACTTTCTAATAAGACTGAGTAATTTTTTATATTGTTTCTGGTCAATTTAAATTAAGAATCCAAAAATAGTACCTAGAATTAATTAAAGACTCTAGTGTGGTACTTTTTCATGAATCTCCTACTTTACTGCCCAGTTTGAACCATAAAGTATATTACCATGAAAAATGTGGTCCCATATACAGCTTTGTATTTTATTTCAATTACTTTTATGACCATGAAACTTGGCAGGGCTGCTACTCCTCCACTGTTCTCCTCCCATTTCCAAAGAATTTATAGGCTATCTGAACTCTGTGGGGTCTTCTTTTGTCCCTAAAAATTTGAATCATGATTTGCGTTTCTTTTTATTAATAGAGGAGCTATATAACATGAATTTTCTCTGTTTTTACTTGTCATCTCTGTGAAACTCTTTTTAGTCTATTCAAATTTCACACCGTGCCATTGTCTATAAAAGTTTATTACACACAGTTTTAATGGCAGAGCACAAAACTGCAGAGACTCAAGCTTTCCATTATAGGTAAACTTTTAATAGGCAATCTGAACCAATGGTGCAACTTAATTAACCCTCTAAATATTTTATCCTGACTTCTATATTTCTAATGTCATCTTGAAGAGAAATCTGAGTGTGTGGGGATCATTTTTGCTGCATTGCTCATTTATGAGCATCCAGACAGACTGACACATCTATTTTAATTGAACCTCTACTTACTTACTAAGAGGTGCTGACCTCACTTATGCCGTGTGTGGGTTAGTTGAGTCCAGTTTGCCCAGCGGCTTATCCACTGAAGGTAGTTTATCCAGACCCATTGGGAACCCATGTTTACTCTCCCAGACCACTGGCACGTGTGGCATATTGTGCAGGAAAATAGTGATTTGCTAAGTAGCCAGCATCCCGAGGACCTGAAAGAGTGAGCTGGGTTCCAGTGGTGTAGTGAGATGGAGGTCCAATGGCTTTCCCAGTTGTCTTCAAAAGCTTGTCAAGTGTTGATCAGTTGCAGAACCAGAAATCCCTGGTGTATTTTGGACAGAAGAGCCTTCTCAGAGTTGAATTTCCTTCTGATAAGGTTCTTTCACTTTATAGGCACAGTGATTTTGTTTTTTAAAAATAAAATCTGAGTCACATGATGGAGAAAAAGACTAGCTGTATAGGAAAATAGTTGGCAGATATTGTGGATCTCAAAGTCAGTAGGAACCATATGCTGCTGCTGTTCCAAAAGCAGAGGAAAAAAGAACTAAAAGGATAAAGTAATGCCATATTGTATATTGTGGCCAAGGACTATATTTGTTATGAGCCCAGCATCTACTTTTAATTGCAGGAATAGATTAGGAGTCAGCAAACTGGCCTGTAGGCCCCTGTTTTTGTAAATGAAGTTTTATTGAAACACAGCCATGCACACTGATTTATGTATTGTGTATGTTTGCTTTCATGCTACAACAGTAAAGTTGTGTAAATGCAGCAGAGTCTATATGGTCCGCAAAGTCTAAAATATTTACCATGTTGCCCTCTATAGAAAAAGTTTGCCAACCCCTGGGGTAGATGTATAATCCTATGGTAGATGAATAAATCACATTTCGCGTAGAGATATTTTAGTCTAAATTAGAGATACCCTCACATTCAACCTCTAATTTCTTCAGTGGATATCTTAAAAAAAAATTTCTGTATAGCCAAATTAAAATTATTATACATAACAAAACTATTAGTAATCCCTTAATGTAATCTCATGCTAGTTCAAATAAAAATTTCTGAATTGTTCCCAAAATATAATTTACAACTGGTTTGTCCACGCCAGGAGCGAATCCAGGGCTATGCCTTGCATCTAACGTTTGTGTCTCTCAAGTCTCCTTTACGCAAGTCCCTTTTATCATGGCACTGACTTCCTGTAAGGGCCCTGCCGTTTGTCCTGTAGAATATTTCACCTTCTGCAGTATATCTGATTGCTTTTGAGGGGTATCAAGTAGTACGCTCCTCTCTGCCCTTGATTGACTGTAAATTGAAAGTTGGGTCTCAACTGAATTCAGGTTAAACATGGTTGTCCAGAAATCATGAGAAGTGATCCTTAAATCTGCATCAAAGCTGAAGATTTGTGTCACCCTTGGTGACACTAAGATTGATTATCAGCTTAATCAATGAATTATTTTAAAAATATGAAAAGTGGCTTCTAAGAAGTAAAAACGTAGTGCCAGAAGTAGAGTTAGAAATGGAGCTTGAAGCCTGACGTTGATTTCCTGCTGTCTGTCCTGTCCCAGGCTGGCCCTCAGCGTGTAACCTGACCTTGACTCTCTGTTGCTTTTTTAAGTGATTTTGTCCCTGGATCATGTTCTGACTCGATGAAGTTCTGTAGTAATGGTTTAGTGGCCTATTTTCCTGATAATTGTGTCTGGTTTGGGTTCTGAGTTGTGAGGGTCTTGCTTTGTTGTATTTCTTTCTTTGTTTTTAAGTAAAGGAATAACAGAGAAAAGCAACACAATGAGTAAAGATTGTAAAGATTGATAATTAGATGTGAAGAAAATTAAAAGGAATTGTGATCGATACTTAGATAAATAGAGAAACCCAAGCTGTAAGTTAAAAATTGCGTTTAGGTAATTATAACCATTTAAAAATTTGAATGAAGTTTTAAAGCATTTAAATTACCTGGTATGGAAGGGTGTAGAGGCTTCTTCTCTGGCATGAAATAAACTGGATATGTAAGGATAAATCTGCCTGGGCAGACACACGCTGGAACTTGTGACCTTTGAAGACAGACTTTCATTGTGTTACTCTAAGTTTTCCATTTTGCCTTGTAACTATTATTTCTGGGATTCATGAACTTGTGTTTTACAGCCCAGGTCTAGTTTCGTATGCATCTTAGCTAAAATCGTGTAGTGTTATTTTGTGTGTATGTTTAGGACTGTGAACTTAGAGCTGCCAGGGACCTACCCTGTCTCATGATTTTCAGGCAGGAATGCATTTATGGCCCTTGCAAGAGGAGGGATAGAGTGAGAGGCGGGAAGACACTGCAAACAGAACAGTGAATGAACTTTAAAAATTCCCACATGGCTCAGAGGGCTCCCGTCAGTGGGGAGACCGTTAATCAAAATGACAGGTGCAGAAGTACAAGCCTGTCAGAGGGAACATGCTGAACAGCCTTGTAATGACCTCGGGGAAATGTCTGAGCTTCTCTTGGATATTGGATGTATTAGAATTGGTAGAGAGAGGAGAGAGCTAAGATTCAACAGTTGAAAAATAAAGTCATGCTTCGTTGTTTTGGGAAGAGTGACTGCCTAAAAGAAACTGCCTATCACCTGCCTGTGATGTCTTAAGTAGACAAAAGGTAAATCAGAACTCGGTTCATTACTGAGTGATTCACTATTATACTAGTTTAAATAGAATTGTAACTGCATTCTGCTGGTCAAACATGCAAGAGAGCTGGGTTTAGGGGGAAATGCTGGTGAATGATAGAAGGAGAGGGGTCAGGAGAAGGTGGAGAGAGCTACTAGACTGGACTGTAGGTGTGACCCGTGCAAAATGAGAGAAGGGAGGAAGAAGGATTGGGTGGGAAGAGCTTCAGACGTCACTGCAGTTCTGAGGAGACCTCAGCCAGGCCAATGGGGAGTCCCTGAGCACGAGTTGCCCGTGAGAAGAGCCCTGAGCCGGGCAGGAATGCCTCGATCTAGTTGTACCCTCCCTGTGCTCCATCACTGGCTGGGAGGACCTTGGCACTAGCGCAGACAGCCTGAAGATGTGGTGACCAGTGTCTACTTCATTGACCCTGCTCCCTCCTTGAAGGGAGATCTGAGTGGGGCAACTCCATGGCTGCCACAGCCAAGACTGTCCACAAAAGCAACCTCTGTCACTCCTACCTCTCTTCCTTATAGGGTTTCCACGCACTTGTAGCAATCGCTTAGTTGTATAGTTAAATTTAACACAGAGAACGACAATTTGCAACATACATTTCTTTCACATTTTAGAGATTGCTCCTATGTTTTGATAATGTAAATTGACTACTTGCTGCTTGTGAACTTAGGGCTGTGACCTGACAAACAGGTAGATCTTTTGCCAACTAGATAATGAAAAAGACACAATGCATAAAGAAAATGGTGGGATTACCGTATCTCGTTTTTCCTTTCTTACAGAGTGTCAAGTAGAGAGCTGAGGTAGGTAATCAATTAATGCTTCATGAATGGTTGAGTGAGTTTATTCTGATTTCTACTTACTGATTAGTTATTTATTTAGAATTATTTGTTTGGAATGCTGACTATCTCTGTCTAATCCCACACCCCTTCTTTCTTGTGTCCTGAGCTTAGTTTTTTATTCACTATAATAATTAAGAACAGATGATTATGACTCTTAAAGGAAAAGATGAAATCACTGCAGAAGAAAAGTGTTTTTGTCTCTAACAAATCTTCAGTTTGATTTCTTATTTCCTTTAATTTAGCTATAAAATTTAACAGTAGACGAATCTACGTAGGTCAGCTTCAACCAGATAAAAATTGAGAGCTAGTAAACAGAGTGTGTACAGACTACCACTGAATTCAGAAAGCAACCTGATCCAGTGCCTGAAATTCCCATTTAATGGTATATAATGACCTTACTTTCCTACTAATATAGCTAAAAAATATCCATCCTTCTGTTCTCTTAAATTTTTATTTAAATTTCTTCCACCAAGAGATGCATTTTCACCTTTATAATGCCAGGCAAATCTTTAAAGGAAGATGAGCGATCATTGGAGTCACCAAGCCGCTCTGTTGTATTGAGCTCAGATCAAAAAGAAGAGGGAGAAACAAGGTCTATAGAATGTAGTGAGTGACAGTGTGGATGACAGTGGTGTTATGGGGTTGAATCGGGTCCCCCTAAAAATATGTGGAAGTCCTGACCCCAGGTACCTGTGACTGTGACCTCATTTGGAAACAGGGTCTTTACAGATGTAATCAAGATGAGCTCATACTGGCGGGCTCTAATCCGGTATGACTGATGTCGTTATAAGAAGAGGGAAATGTGGACAGAGTCAGAGAGAATGTCGTGTGACCACGGAGGCAGAGGTTACTGTTAAATTGCCGCAAACCAAAGAAAGCCTGGGGCTGCCAGAAGCTAGAAGAGGCAACGAAAGATCCTCCCCTGGAGGCCTGGCAGAGAGCTAGCCTTGCCAACACCTTCATTTTAGAATTCTAGTCTCCAGAACTGTGAGAGGCTAATTTTTGTTGTTTTAAGACACGCAGTTGGCGGTACTTTTGTTATAACAGTCCTATGAAAATCATATAAGTAGTGTTTTAAATGGTAAGAGAGTGAAGATTGCAAAAGTACCAATGAGAAAATAATATATAATTATGAATTTTCATTTATTTGAACTGGTGATGCATGGATACGGTCCACAGTTATAAAAGAATAAAAGAGGATATAGTGAAAGTGTCTCTTACTACATTTACCCCACCTGCCCAGGTCTCCTGCGGAGGAGGTCCGCTGATACCGTTTCCTTGGATATCATTCAAAAGTATGTAATGCATTTACAAGCATGGAAGAATATTTCCTTTCCTTTCCCAACCCCTCTCAACAAATTTTGTTGTTAGTGTACTCCCGTCGATTCCGCCCCCTAGCGACCCTGTGTACAGCAGAGCGGAACCCTGCCTGGTCTTTTTGCGCCATCCTCTCGTCTTCCAGCGCTGCACCAGATCAGCCTCTGCTGCCGTTCACAGGCTTTTCATGGCCAGTTTTTTTCTGAAATGAGTGCCAGGTCCTTCTTCCTAGTCTGTCTTAGGAGGAGAGCTTTCTCTGGAAGCTCCTCTAAAACCTGTCCACCATGGCTGACCCTGCTGATGTTTGAAATACCAGTAGCGTAGCACAACTCAGCTGCCACAGTATGGCAATGACAGACCGGTGGCGACAGGTGGTGTGGTTCCCTGCCCAGGAAACAAACCCCGGCTGTGGCAGTGAGGATGCCCAATCTCAACCACTAGACCATCAGGGCTGGCTTCTCAACAAATGGCAACATGCTCTTTACGCATTTTGAACCCTGAGTTTTTCATTTACAATATATTTTTGAGATCTTTGCATATTAACACTTGTAGAACTACTCTGTAATAAGGAGAATTTAAATTTGACTTCTGTAGAGTTCTTTGTTTATGAAACCCAATAATTTTTCTGTTGCTATTACTGCTGCTATTATTAGTGTACCACACTATCATATGGAATGCGTAATACTACCGTGCTTTGAAAACTACCATGTGCTGGGTACTATGCAGCATGGTTTGCATATTTTACTTAACCTGTTCTTGGGTAGGGGCAGGAGGATTAACAAGAAAGCTTCAATTTCCTTGGCCTAAAGAACATAAAAGAATGTTTACTATTGGAACAGGATCAAGTTCCATTTGTGCTGCAGGCTCCTGAAAAGAATAAAAATGGAAATTTTTATAGGTAGTCCTGATTACTGCCAAACTGCCTGAAGGTTAGTTTTATGTTAAAATCCTTATCTCTTATCTTTTGCTTGTCATTACTAAAAGAACATTATTTCTTTGGTGCTATAAATCTAACTTTTCTTTGTACAGAACTTATGCTCAGCAAAGCAGAGCCTGGTTTTGATTTTCCTGAATGTTCTTAACTAGGATCAAAACAAGAGTACATTGTATTTTGTACTGAGGATGTTAGCCAATTACGTGTGCAACCCAACCTGCCACCCTTGAATCACTATGACTGTCACCACCACCCACGGTTCAAATATGGGTTTTTCAATGGAAACTTGACAGCTGGGAATTGGAAGGATGTGGAATGTTGTCTGTGGCCACAAAGAAGTGGGGAAATCTTTGGCATTACTGTCCTGCTTCAGCATGGAAATGTAACAGATCACATGACTTCTAACACGATCCAGAAATAGGGTAAATAGACCAGGACTTCTGAAAGTATACCAAAAGACTTCATTCTCGGCGCGGACTCCAACAACAAGGAGGACTCCCTTCTGTTGTAATTGATTGTGTCTTTGCAGAGCTATGTGGTGGCAGAGACTGATGATTTTCCATCAGCATCCCAGCTAGGGAGTTTATACCAGCCTCCTTTGCAGCTGAGTGTGGCAGGTAACCAAGTTCTGGTCAGTGGGATGTGGATGGAAGTGATGTGTAGGGGTACTACCAGGCCAGGCCCTGGAAAGAAATGGGTGCATATGCCTTTTCTGTTTCCTTTCCTGCTCTTCAGATACACATGTGATGCTGGAAACTGGAGCTGCCACCTTGGTATCAAGAGGGAATCAATGTGTTGAGGATGGCAGAGCCACCCTACCACCATGGACTATTCCTCAAGGGAGAAATAAACCACTCTCTCATGAAAGTTCCTGTATTTTGCAGTTGCTTTTTGTTTAAGCAGCTTAGATTATGCCCTGACTAATACACTCGTATGCCCAGATATTGGTAGGGAAACTGGCCACCCACATCTTTCAACTACCTTCTGGAATCAAATATTAAACATGCAAATTGCAAGTCTCAGAGCAGCCTAGGTTCCAAGATAACACTTCCCTTGTTTTCTTTATTTAATTTGGTGTTTTAGAAATGTCTGTGACATGAAATGAGACGAGTTAGTATCAAGTTGGTTATAGCAATTTTTTCCAAGCTGCTTTTTAGGAAAGCTGTATTAATGAGTTAAGGATTCTGTACCCAGTTCCAGTGTGAGGGAGAGGGTTCTCCCACGCCAACAAACAATTCTCTGACACCCGCTGGATGTCCTACAATGCAGCTCAATTCTGACACTATCCACTCAGAGATAACATCAGATTCCACATGTTAAGGGCTCAGTCCAACAAGACGGCCCTCCATTTCAGATGTCAATCGCAAGTCCAAGTTGTTACTTGTACATCTGACCAACTGGCTATATAAATCAGAGGTTCCCATGACCCCTTCTTGGGTTTGATTAACTTGCTAGAGTAAACTCTGGAAACCCGTTTACTCACTAGATTACCAGCTTGTTACAAAGGACATTAAAGGATACAAGTCAAGAGCTGGATGAAGAGGTATGTGGGGCAAGGTCCTGAGCAAAGGAGCTTCCGTCTTTGTGGAGCTTGGGGCCCAGCACAGTGGCATGTGGAAGCGTTCTGGTTCCCCACCCAACCTGGGGAAGCTCTCTGAACTGCCTCCTTTTGGGTTTTTGTGGAGGCTTCATAACATAGGCATGATTGATTAACTCATTGGCCATTGATGATTGATTCTGCCTCCAGCCCCTCCCACTCCCTGGAAATCAGAGGGTGGGACTGAAAGTTCCAACCCTCTGTTCATGGTTGGTTCTCCTGGCAACCAGCCCCCATTCTTAGATGCTTTCCAAAGTCACTTTATTAACATAAACCCAATTGTGGTGGAAAGGGTCTTGTTATGAATAAGAGGACACTTTTTTCACCTTTATGTCTCTGAAGAGATCTCAAGAACTGAGAACAGGAGACCAAATAGTAAACAAAAGATGCTCCCATCACTCTTATCACTCAGGAAATTCCAAGAGTTTTGGTGGAGTTGTGCATGAAGACCAAAATATATGGTTATTATAAATCACAATATCACAGGAGTGTTCTTCTAAAAAAGGTGTGGGGGATGATTTGAAGATGCTAAGTGTGAAAAGTAGTGAGTCAAACAATTTTAACCAGTTTCTTCAGCGCCTATAATGAGAAACTAGTACCACTAATCTGCCACTGGGAGGATATAATGTGCAGGGTTTTCCAATATTATTTGGCCATGGATCTCTTTGGGACACTTATGAATGTTTTGTGTAACTAGGGTTCTCCTGAAACGTAGCTTGTGATTACAGTGTTACAACTGTCTTGTGTTTTCCTGGTCTGTGGACCGTCTGTCTCTATTAAAGAAGACTATGTGTCTCATCCATTTTGGCTTGATCAAAACTTTAACTCTTAGAAGGCAACCGCATTTGCCTCATATTCAAGGTCAGGAGGAGTTCTTCACATTCAGTCCCCTGGGCTATAAACATGCTACAAGGAAAAGTATTAGTATTTGTCTTCATACAAAGAAAATTATATAAATTTGAATAATGAAATAAATATATTCTAATAAGAAACCGCTTTATCTGCTATATATTACTTGGATCATCATCTGTAATATTTTATTGGCAAAAATGGCGATGTTGCAAGAAAAATAAGTTGAAAAATCATTGTTGGTGTTACTAGAGCCGTGGTGATTGTTGGGTTGGAAAACATCAACTGGGGCTGTATTGTGGGGGGTGTGATTTTATACTTAATTTGTAGGTACTTGGGAGCCACTGAAGGTTTCTGAACAGGGCAGGCGTAGAATTAGTGTTGTTCTTGAAGAAGAGTAATCTGACATCAGAAGCAACAATGGTTGGGGGTAGGCAAATGCTGGAGGGAAGCTGGATGATCGGGCAGGAGGCCATTGCAACCCATCCGGGGGAGAGGGTTGAAGGGAAGATGGTTCAGGGGTAATTTTCAGAATTTCTGTGTTTCACAGTCCTACTGTTGGCATTATATTTTGTCTAGAGCTGACGTGTGGGCTTTTAGAAACATAAATCAATACTAAAAGATTAAAACGTAGAAGCGCACGACTACACTTGAAAATATAAAAGCCGTGTCTGTCTCCTGGTTGCCGTTTGACAGCTGTTGATGAAGTGCCTCAAATGGTTCTTCACGGTTTAAGCTTATGTCACGTGACCTGTTGCCCCATAACTCCTCATCCTTGACCGTATTTGTGGCAGAAGGGTTGAATCATGAAATTATGTTCTGCAAAGAGTCATTTGTTCAGCACAAGTTATTTACTCTTTAGTTGAATTTCCCATGCGCTTAATGTGGTGGTTGAATTCTTGCTAGGAGATTTGCAAAGCCTCCAGGCCGCATGTATCCAGTGTCCATGGTTGCTGGAGGGCTGTGGTACTTGTAAGGCATCTGCAAGAAGTCCGATTAGCTTTTGCCACCTAAAGCTCAGAGTGTGAATTCCTAATTTAAATTTGGTCCTTCTGTGTGGTGCACTTTTAGTTCTAAGAGTATATGCTTTCTTCAGTCCTGCAACAATGTTTTGACTTGAGTTGTCTAGGTTCTGCACAGAGCCTCAAGGTACATTTTTTTTAATTTAAAATAACCTCTTCCCTTTTATATAGGTGCGTTCCAATTTTTTCTTTGTTTTTAAATTTTTATATGTCTAAAGGAGAACAAAATATAAGCACAGCTGTCTACACAGAGACAATGAGGTTCGTTAATTCTCATCTGCATAAAAGCCATTTCTACCAGTACAGCCTCTTTTTCTGTTACAAACTAGGTGCAATTTGTCCAGAAAAATGAAGGATGTTTCCTAGTAGTATGTCACTAGGATATGGCCTATGTCTAGATTGCTTTTAATACTTGCTCCTGAGTTATACCGGTAAACTTTCCTCACACAGATCTTTGGAAAAAGCTGTAGTTTGTTTATTAGCTGTAATACATGATCCTGGCATGAGTTAACTTGCAGACAATTACTCTGTGACAAGCTGAGGCAGATAAGTGTATATTGCTTGTAATACGGTAGATACTTCTTGAATGCCACCCTTGTTACAAGTTTTAATTAACTGAATCTCTTCCTCTGTACAGCAAGCAAGAGGCAGTGGTTTCAGAGTTTCTGCTTGATTCTCTACCCAGCACTGTCGTTTCAACAGGATGTCCTTTAAGGAGGCTTCTTTGTCTCTGATGTTATGTAGTTGCGAGCTTGAACTGTCACTGCTACTTTTAGGCTCTTTTTCACATGCTGCTTACCTAGGTTCCGTCACAGGTGTGCAGGATCTTTCATTTACCTGATCGGGACTTCCATTTGCCCAGTTCCAGGGGACACTATTTATAGAAAATAGAAAGTGGACGGTGCCCTTTGGATTTGTGGAATGCGATGACACTGATCTTGATTACCCACATTGGAAACTTTCCAGTGATAGAATGTGCCCCATCCCCAGTGGGAGTGAGTTCAAGTTCTTAAACACAGGCAGGTCTGATACTGCACAGTCTGCCACTGCCCAGCCTTCCAGGCACCTCTCTTCCTCCCGATCTCCCCACCCTCTCACAGTTCCCAGAGGGGGAGCTGGGGTTTTTGGAGGTCTCCATGGCTTTACACACTCTCTCCTTTAGAAATGCTATTCCCACTCTAGGTTCGCCTAAAGAAATCCTACTCATTCATTCAGTAATCTAACCATTATTGAATACCTACTATGCGTCATGCCTTGTACTAAGCATATAGAAAGTGCTCAACTATAGTCTTGAACTGGATAAATTAATCCTTGGAGAAGGCTCAGCATAAAATTACCTCTTTTATAAAACTTTCTCCTTCTGGTACTTTGTGCAAAACTTCTTGTAAATGATCATTTTGTTTTCATTTACATTGTGTTGTGGTTGCTTAATTTACCTGAGTATTTTCTCCTTCTGGATCATGAGTGCTTTGAATACAAGATCTTATTTTTTACTTGTTTCCCAACAAATAGCTCAGTAAATTGGAAAGAGCAAAAATTAGAGTAGAATAGACTGTTTGAATTCCAACGCCATCTCTTACCAACTGGACAAGTTAATTAACTTTTCTAAATCCTGGATTACCGATTTGTGTTTTGGAGATAAGAACATCAAATTAAATCAGTTCCACAAGGTTTATTTGTTTTTACTGTGTCCTTAGACTTTAAATGAGAACATGATTGTACATTTCCTGTACAGTGCCTTCCACACTGAGAATGAACATACTGAGGTGTCTACTCATTATAGTTCTCTTCTTCCCCTTTCCTGTACTTTGAACATAGTAGGAACTCATGAATGTCTACTGAATAAATGGACAAAGCACATATGTTTCTATCATTAAATATGTTTAGCAATGAATGAGAGAATTGGCATGAATTTTGTATATTATTTCTTGGCAGTGGCATCTCTGCTAATCAGCTCCTGGGTAACAGTGACCTTGCCCTCTAGCTGTCTTAAACAGCAACTAACAGGCTCAGCCTTAGCCATCTTTCTCTCTTTTGACAAAAGAAAGTAATTATTTGAAAATCTAGTCATATACATTTTTTTCCTTCCAAAAAAGATATAAGCAACACAATAAACAAAATTATTATTCATTCTGTATTAATCCTTCCTGCCAAATGTGAAAAATGAATTTAAAAGGAATTCCTGGAAGAATATCTGAGGACCTAAAAATAAAAATCATGGTTTTATTTTAAGCTTGTCAACAGGGGTGACAGGTGCAAGAATTGTAGCCCAGATGTACGGGAAGCAGCTCATAAATTCTATTTCTCACTGTGTTTTATCTTGCCTGCCACTTTCCCTAAAATGGAAATAATTTTTAATATCATAGAGAGAGAGATGGGAAAGTTCCACTTTTATTTGGAAAGGTGACACTGTGGTGAATGAACATTCACGGGGACACTTGGCACTTATCTATTTTAGTGGCTGGCTTCTGGGAGAGAGGGATGCCCTACAGCTTGGCACTCAAGCTCTTCAGGATGCTGCTGGGCCTGTCATTACTCTTCCTCTTTGTGGTCTCCATGCTCCTGTTAAAGGCACTAGGAGGTGACCGTGGGACCTGATTAGAAGTCCTTTTATTTTCCTAAGCCAATATTCAGAGGCTTAGCTCTTTTTAATTAGAGAGGAGAGGAAGGATTTTTAAGTTTGAGGGGGGGCGGTAGACATCCCCATTGAGAAGGAGATTCAGCCTGGACAGGACTACAGTACATCAATGAGTGTAGAGCTGGCCTGGACTCTGAGGCCCAGCGTGGGGAGTGTGCCGAATCGTCTTTCTGTTTGACTTCTGGCTTGTTTCATAGTGTGGACCACTAGATCCTTCTTGTTACCAACAAAAGCCACAATGGTGACTTGTCTTTTTGTAGGGCTGTCTCCTGTGGAAGGAGATGAGATTCTGTATGACGTAAAACTAGACCATGAGCTACGGAGTCTGTGCAAAATAGGAGGTAGGTCAGATACAAACCATATTTTCTAGCCTAAATTTTTATGACTGCAGGTATTATTTCTAACAGAAGTAACTTGGAATTCTCAAACCTATAATTCTGACAACTTGGTCGAACCCCTGGCATGTGTATGGAAGTTTCTGCAATGTAAATAAGGAGAAGTGTGAGAGTAGGTCCCTGTCCTCCCGATTTTATAATCTATTTGGGGAGGCTAAAAGCAATTGCTAAAGCTAAGTAACAAGGAAACAGGAAATAACCAGTACGTAAATAGAAGCTGCCCTCAGTTTGATACCAACGCCGGGAAGTTCTTGGGTCCAGTGCAAAACTGGAGACCTGACTTGGTGTGTTCTGACCACAGAGCAGTAGATGGTTTCTGCTCTGGGGAGCACAGTGTCATCCTGTGGAGTTAACTTTGGCTAGGTAGGTCCCAATCTAGCAGCGCAAATGTGTCACAGGAAAGAAAGAAGAAACAATCCCACTGCTCAAAGAGGTGGAATTTAGCTTTCATTAGGTTGTAGAATATACACTTTTTTTTTCTTTAACAACAGATAGAACCATGTTGTCTATAGTTCAAGGATGGACAGGAGACAGAAATCTCTTATTCACATGAAGTTAGCCCTAACCAAAGCTATTTATAGTCTCTTCCCTAAGTATTATCCTGTTTCCCACAAAGCTGCCTTGCTTGTTGCACAACATTATATGTGGCTTTGGTCAAAAGTAGACCACGTCAGGCAATAGCGTGAAGGTCAAAGTCCTCTTGGCTAGGGATGGATGTGAAAGGTTGGTGGATTGGGGATCAATTGAGGAAAGGAGGACATTGGGGCAAATGCAAATACCGTACAGCATTGTTTAGTAAGAAATCTATATGATCAGATGGCGGAAAATATAAGAGCTTTTAACCCAGAATGCTAATTTCTAGATATTTATACTTTTTTGGTGTATCAAAAGTCACTGAGCCGTATAGGTACCAGCACTTACTAGAATTTATTGAGTACCCCTACACTGAGTACTAGGGACTTGGGATACAGTTGTAAATAAGCTCTTGAAGCTTTCATCAGTCGATATAGGAGTGTTGCCTATTTACCAAGATTATTTTTAGGTTTTTGTCTGTTTGGTGATATGATAATGCACATATTTATTCCTAACCAATATTCTTTAATAATATTATAATTTAATAACCAATAATGTTACGAAACAGTGTTAATAGCGGAAGGTGAGAGGCTTCATTTTAACGGGCAGGACTTGGTTCTCTCTAGGATGCTGCATTTGTTAAGGTTTAGTGCCTATTGAATAACACTCTCTTTGACTGATCAGAAGCATTTCTTTAAACTTTCCCATATCCACTGAGTTTTAAGTAAAATGAAGAAAAACTGTTATTATGTATTAGTAACCTTGAGACTTTTTATGAGGATTATGCTTTTACTGTGTTGGTGATAAGAAATGCCTTTTGTGTGAGTGGTGCCCTGGTTTCTATCATACGATTATGAATGATTCCTAATGGATCAGCTTAAAAAGAGATAAAGCCTCTTGAATACATGACTTTTGGGTACATGTCTTTGGCCTGACCGTCCTTATTTTTTATTGTCATTGTTCTTCAATGTCAGAGCGCATAAAGAGGATGCAAGGTTACGTAGGCAGTTAAGTACCATTTACCAGTCACCCTCCCTTTCCAGTGGCTCAATGCTATTTAATTTAACCCTTGAGTAGTTATTCTGGAATTAGCGTGTAACGTTAAACTTAACTATGGCTGGACATGAAGGCTTAAGATAATGTTAAATGCAGAGAAACTCCTTACTGAATTGGATGATATCCTTCCAGAAATACAACACTATGACAAAAGATGTTCTTCTGGAAATTAGTTATTTTATCTTCTTTCATATAAATTTTAAGTCATAAGCAGAACTATGTCACAATGTTTTCAGTTTTGTTTTTTTTTTGTGGGGGGAAGATTGACTCTGAGCTAACATCTGTGCCAATCTTCCTCTATTTTGTATGTGGGACACCGCCACAGTGTGGTTTGTCGAGCGGTGTGTAGGTCCATGCCCGGGATCTGAACCTGTGAACCCTAGGCCACTGAAGCGGAGCGTATGAACCTAACCACTATGCCACCAGGTTGGCCCCAATGCTTTTCAGTTTTGAAACTCAAGTATTAGAAAGACAATTTCCTTTCTCAGGCAGTGACTCCAGAAATAAACCCATATTAAGGATTTGCAATGAAAATGACTTTTAAAAGGATCTGAGAGGTAGAAATATGATTCACATCCAAAAAAATTAAAAATTCCAAAAAACCCTAAAAAACAGGCCACCCAGAGGGTTGCAGCAAGATCGGAAGGAAGGCAATCAACAGCTCCTTTGGCCACCTTCTGCCCATGCTCTTCTCCTGCTCCTGTGTGCAGAACTCAGATGCCCGAAGCATTTCCCATGGGAGGGCTGCAAATGCAGTTTTTTTCAGTCATGTTCTCTTTCATTTCTATCAGCTGGGCTCATTTTCTAGCCATTATTTCATCAGCAGCATAGCAAAGTTGCCACTCCTGGCAGATAATAAAATTATTCAAGCGATTTTATTTCCTTTGCTGATCTTATATTCTCATCATTCTGTATATCCCAGACTTGGACAGAACCCCCACTTATATGCTATTTTAGTAACATTTTCTACTTACCTATAAGATTTCCCATAAAAGTAGTTTATTATTCCTGTACCTACTAGTGTTAAGGTCAACCTCTCCGGGGGCCTCTAAGCTCCATGATAGTGGGAGACCCATTTGTCTCATTTCCCACTAAATCCATTGCTGCATACTAGGTGTGGACAAAGGCAATCAAATGTGGCTACTATTTATACCATTCGTTTAAAGTGCTATTGGTAAAAGAAGACCAGGGTTTTCTAAAAGTCCAGGTACCTTTCTCCTTTTGCACAAAGTACTGTCTACAGATCAAAACGGGTAACTGCAAGGGGCCGGCCTGGTGGTGCAGCGGTTAAGTGTGCACGTTCTGCTTCGGCGGCCTGGGGTTCGCCAGTTCGGATCCTAGGTGCAGACATGGCACTGCTTGGCAAGCCATGCTGTGGTAGGCATCCCATGTATAAAGTAGAGTAAGATGGGCACGGATGTTAGCTCAGGGCCAGTCTTCCTCAGCAAAAAGAGGAGGATTTGCAGCAGATGTTAGCTCAGGGCTAATCTTCCTCAAAAGAAAAAAAAAGGTAACTGCAAAATGCTCTAGAGGGTTGAGTCAAGCTCTGGTTCTTTTCTTTTGGTGAACCTTTGAGTCAGGCAATGGTACCAGTTCTAAGTAGGTTCATTTCCTGCAAATTTTGTAATATAAATTTTGTGTAATTCATTATGTGTAATGAATTTTGAAAGGTGTATTAATAAATTTGGTTTTGATGGACCCACTTAGAATCTCTCCCACCCCTCTTTTATTCCAGGCCTTTCCTATGAATTGCTTTCCTTAAAAACTGCTGATTAAACCATGTTTATTTGGAAGAAAATCCAGTCTATACAAAATAGACTCAATTTCCCTCAATATATGTACTAAAGAGATATTTGTTGAACAGTTAATTCTCAAAGGTGCCGTGGCATTTTTACGTCTCTTGGCTTCCTTCTTTCCTTTATCTAAGCTTCTGTTTCATATTTCCTACCATTAGTATGTTCTTTCCATCTTTAAACTACGACTGTTTGTATTTCAACCATCCTGTCATCGCCCTTGCTTTTTATTATCGTTTATTCGTATGCATGCCATCTTGTCCTGTGTTCCCTAATACAACTATTCAAACAGTCCTTTCTTTTCAGTGTTAAGATGGTGTTAACTCTCTTTTGAAGTTCACCCAGCCTATTTAGGGAGTCTCACTTTAGTCTTAAGGCTGTACTCCATTAAGCTCTTTTCTGTCCCTCTTCTCTCATTTATTCTAAGACCAGTCTTAATTCTGGAACTTTTACTTACTTTTTCATCTTTTGTAACATAAATGGGCCTTGTATTGATATACCTACTTAGAGAGCAGAGCAGCTGTGGTAGAAAAAGATAAAAAAGTAAATTCTGTATCTAAGATTTCTCTCCCAGACCTTTTACAGTTTTTTTTGACATCATTCTGGAATATTCTCCAGAATCCAATCCCATTGCAAAGTTCTCTTACCAATGAAGAGTCCAACAGACTCGTTCCTCCTGTGGTCTGGATCTTCATATCTGTTAATGCAGCTTCAGTCTGCACTAACTTTTTAGTAATTAAGCCACATCGTTGGCTAGTATTGAGTTTTCAGGAACCTAAATCCCTTATAATAGTAGTAACAGCAATAGTTACAAGAAACTGCATTCTTTCTGTATAACAGGCCGTCTGCCTGTGTCCATTCTAAAGCGTGAGGTTATATAGAATGTGAAATAAAGGCTTGAAGTGGTTCTGTAAATTATCCAAGCTTATGCAATTAGTAAGGGTCAAGGCAGGTATTTTTAAATTTTTTGCTTTTTCTCCCCTGCGATGACTTGTGAAGTTGTCTTTCTTTCATCCTACATTCTAATGCTGCTCATTTCGGGCTTTTTTATGTATTCATATGATATTCCAGTTATGGTAGTTTCAACCCATTCTTTGAGGCTGATTTTGTCATGCTATTTTTTTCTATCCGTCTCGTATATTTGCATCCTCCAATGACCTGATAAATGTTCCTTCTGTGTCCGCCTGAAAGTTATTGACAAAAAGTGCTTGTCAAGACAGGACCGAGAACATAGGAGAGTTGCCCACCACCTGAAGATTCCTGTCATGGTGACTGTCCATTCATCAACACATTTTGGATAGAATTGATCAGCAAGCTATGGCTCCATTTAATTATACTATCATTCAGCCCCTATTTCTATATTGTCCACAAGAAGAATTTAATGCAACTGAAATCAACAAGAGTGAGCCACCACTTCAGATCCTGTGCAAACGACAAACAGAACAAAACACAGTCTTTTTGTGGTTGTGGGGAGGAGGGAACAGGCAAGTACACAGGTAATTGTAGTTAAACATGATGAGTTTTCTCCATATATACATAAAACTAGAGAAATATGAAATGGAAGAGAATAGATCTTGCCTAGGGGGTTAAAGAAGGCTATATCTGGATGGTAGTCTGCCCCCTGAACCTTAAAGGGGGTGTAGAGGGCTGTGTGGGCTGAGAGGACATCGCCTGTACATGTGGACATGGACTGGTGCAGACATGGGGGTGGAACAGCCAGTCATCTACTCTGCCTTGTGAAGTGTGGGGTGCTTGGGAGAGTGCAGTAGGCAATCGTGTTGGAGGGCTTGGTCATGGACTGACATGGAGAACTTTTGTCATGCTAAGGAGCTTGGACTTGGCCACACCGACAGCAGTGTGCCAGTTAGGAGCACAGACTCTGGAGCCAGACTGCCCAGGCTTGAATCCTGCTGTGGCACATATTGCTGTGTAACCTTAGGTGAATTACTAAAACCTTCTGTGCCTCAGTTTACCTCTCTGCAAAATGAAGTTAAAATATCAACTACCTCTTAAGGTTTTTGTGAGGATTAACTGAGTGAATATTTGTTAAGCACTTACACATTGCCTGTCAGATGGTAAGCGCGAAGTGTTTGTTCAAGAGGAGATTTTTGTCTTTGGAGGAGGAAAGTGATGTGACAAAAATTGAACAGCAGAATGCTCCCTCTGGGGTCAGTGAGAATGCTGGACTAGTGAGAAGCCCTGTGTGTACGGGAGACTGGGGAAAGGTGGAGGCTGTAGTGAAAGCAATTAGAAAGCCAATGGAATGAGCCACTTTCATTCAGTATTCCATTCATTTTCCTTCTGCTAATTGGCCTCTCCTTGTTGCTTGGTCAGAGTTAAATCTCAGTGCACAAGCTCCCATTTTGTTCTCTTCCATCTTCTGAGAAAAGAAATTATCAGCCAGGCAATTCGGCCGTCAGGCATCTTCCAGCTGCTCTGCAGTGGGCACAGTAAGACATGTTGTCGATATTTGGATAGATGATGGTTCTTCATCTTGCCTACATCTTAACCTCTGTAATTTGAGGAAAGCGTCCAATTCACTGCTTTCTGTGTGGAGGTGGCTAATAAACAACAAACACACGTAAAAAAAACCCAGCAACAGCATATCTGATCAGCAGTCCTGCTGTATGTAAAATCCTGTGTCTGTTGCTGACGAAATGGTATGAGCCTGATAATTAAGCCGGAAGTTCTTCCTGTAGAGTAGAGGAAATGGGATTTTCATTTTTAACCTCTAATCTGCTTTTCATCACGTGAAATGTACATGAAACACACATCCAGCAAATGGTAGGTTAACAGTAGACCCTGGCTATGTGTAATATTTGGTATTTCAGGACACTCTGAAGTTCTGCTTTCTAAGATTCAAGTCAAGATAAAAGGCTCACGTGAGTATTGTAACGCACAGCCCTGGTGGTGAGTCTTTGTTTCAAACTTGGAAGCAATATTGATTGAAGCTCTGAGCAAGGGCCCTTGTTTCTGTCTCTGGATTTGTCGAAATGATCCATCTAAAAGGCTGTAGGAACGTTATGCTCCCTCAGACCTGTGAAGGTAAGACAGTTGTTAAAAGGAAGGCACAGAATCGGTGTCTGCAGAGACAGTTTCAGGATGATATGGAGTTTGATTCTAGGCCTGTGTTTTCAGATCCCAGCATCTCCAGTTGCCTTTTCCCCACAACAAGCACTACACATGGCCCGTCAGTTGTCCTTCCACAGTCCTGAAGTCATTCTCAACCCTGGCTGCACAGTGAAACCACTTTGAGCACTAAAAAATATCAATGCCCAGGCCTCACACCCAGAGAGGCTGATGTGATTAGATTGGCATCAGTGATTCTCATGTGCAGCCAGAGTTGAGAACCTTTGTTCTAGAGACCGCCTGGACCTCAGGCAGGAGGGATCTAAGGAGTTGGAGGTGTGCATTGGCTCAGCTTTCCCATGATTATTGCTATTGTCTGGCTTTGACATGGCTACACTTTTTGAAGCTGATTTCTCTACCAGCATCAAAGACCCGAATCCCCTTTGACCCACTTCTGATGACAGAAGTCCAGCCTTCTTTCCCTGTGGTTGAATGAGTTCACGACTTGTTAATCTGCCCAGTTCATCACAGTCTCTGAAAGACCAGAGCTTTTTATTTTTTGCCCATGAAGAATTGGAGCCTGGCTTGGTGAATTGCCGCTAGAATTCCTTGGTCTTAACTAGGTGTTCTATATAGCACTATTCCTGAATGCCCCCTTTCACTAGTCTCGCTCCTGGGACGTGTTCTTGCCTCTGTTGGGTGTCTCTGCGATGAGGTCTGCTCAGAACAACGACCAGGCGCCATGTTCCCAAGTAGCTTTGCACTTGGTTGATTAGACCTGATGCACATGAAGCTGGGTCTTATCTTGTTTTCCCACTGTTTATTGGAGCTGAGAAGCTGGATCTAGTTCTTGATTTGGGCCCCTTCAAATCTACTTCCCTCTGTTCTAACTGTAGGTCATTGAATTCTACGTAGCCCTTTACATAATGAAAATTATTAATTCAAATGAACCCATTTTGAAGACCAGGCTGCTGGGCATTCTGCTTCTGGACAGGGATGGTGGATCTGAACCTTCAGAGAATTCTGATACATCCTGTTTTCCACTGAAATCACTGATTTATGAGGCTTGGAATCCTTTCTTGTGTGGACGATTCCTATGAATGTCTCCAACTGGTGAGACCAGTGGTTAGTGGATGCCTAGGGGCATCATAGGTCTGTAGGCAGGTGGCTTGAATGTTAGTGATTTGCTTTGGGTGGATTTAACCTCATTTCAGTGATTTTTTTTCTTTGTTAATAATACCCAGAGTGCTTCATATATTACCTTATCTAGCCTCCAGAAGTCCAGGTGTGAGGATTTGTGGATGCTCTTTCTCTTATTGAGATAGAAGGAGAAAGCGTGGGGCTCCCATGAAGATCACAGGAAGAGTAGGAATAGATGGCAGCTTCCATTCTCAGCCTTGTATATTTCTCATATATCATGCTTAGCTTCACAAGTTTAGCTAGTGAAAATGCTTAGAAAAAATTGATCTATTAGTGTTCGGTCAGTGAGGATTTTGTTTGTTGTTAAAGCCATGACTTGAAATTCCCTGGTCTAACTGATGTGACATCAGTTACAGATGGAGGGGGAGATGTAGAAGATGGCAAACTAATATTTGATAACTCTTTTAATATTCAGAGTGTTCTGGGGCTTTGATGCTGACCTAATCAGTAATTTGAAGAAAAAGTCCCTGCTGGCTCCATTGAAAAATTCATATGTTCAAAAGCCAAATTTAAGGCAATTAAATTAGTGACTTTTTAGAAGTGGACTTATTGTAGAATTTCTACAGTTAGCAAACTCCTCACACATATTTATATTTGAATTGGACTTGTAAAATTTACAATTTTATGCATGAAACATTTCTGTAGACATGTTGGTAATCTGTGTTTTTGAGGCAACGTAGGAGGAAGACTTATTTTAATGATATTCTTTCCATTTTGGTAGAATGTTGCTGACCTTCCCAGATTTGATTGCTTTAAAGTAAATGGTTTTTATGTGAGGGTTGCTTTTTGTATTGTTGTGGGTTTGAAGAGAATTAGCCAGAAGCTGGTTATGTTCTAGTATTCAAAAAGTCACTAAATAGCTTTGAGTACCATTTGTCTGTCACTTGACCCTTTCTGAGTGAAAGCCTCATTTTAGAGTGATATGCATTGATTTGGCAAATCTTTTGACAGGCAGGTTGAACTGTGACCCTGAGGAGAGAAACCCAGTGGAATCAGCTTGTGGAAGTCCTGAGCTGGAGAGGGTGGGGGTTTTGGATTCGCTGAAAGCTTATGGAAGGGAGGCGTATCTGACTTCTTTTCCTTTATTTTTTAAAGTTAAATAGTCTTCAGTAGTGTTTTGTTTTGTGATGGCTCCTTTTAATTTTTGGTAAGAAAGAAGTGCTTCTGGGAGCCTCTCTTTATAGGTACTGATGGATAATTCTGAATTACATTTTTGAGCTCTTATAGGGTTAACTATTTTGCTCTTAATTCTTAGCCCTAAAGAAAATGAAAATGTTAGGATAATAATGTATAGCGAACGCACTTTCGCCTGCCCTTCTAGCTTTCTTAGTTATGCATATTGGCTCACATTAACATTGCTGGTGTACGTGAATATGTCTTGAAAATTCACCTGGACCAGTGGTATCATGATCAAAATAATAAACTATATGCATCATGTGAAAATTTTTACTATCAAGAGAGAAATCCAGTTTGAACTCCATATCTAGTTTTCTCTTAACGGTTTTTTACATACCCAAATTGGTAGTATACTTACCTTCACTATGCTCTTAGTATATGTAGACATAGTTTTAGGATTATATAAAATTTGACTAGTTTGGATAGTATGAAGCAAGATTCCTAGAAATAAACCCCAATTTTAAAATATTTACATATTTTAAATAGTTTCTCACATACTTGGGCTCTGATTTTCCAAGCAACTACTTTGCTTAACACCTCTTTTATTAATTCATTTTCAAATGGAAACCAAGTAAGCTTTGGTTCTGCTGGTTTGTCAGTTCTCTGAGTGTTCCGCCGTGGACTGCATGCTCTTCATCATTGTCCGTCTGCAGGGAGCATTGGCACACACACCTGTTGGGGCCTCATCTCTGGAGATTCTGGTTCCTTAAGTCACAGATGGGTGCCTGAGCATGTGGATTTTTGAAAAGCTCTCCAGGTGAATCTAATGTATCTACTATTGTAGAAGGACTCAAATAAACCCCAGACAGGTGTGGCCTTTAAAGACTTCAACTCTGAGATTCCTTACAGGTTGGTCCAGAGTGAGGTATCAGAAAGTTTTAGAAAGATTTAGAAAACTTACGAAAATGAGAAGTTAACAAACAGAAAAATACACATTATAAAAGAATGGTCTATCATTCAGAAGGACTTTCTCCAGGGCTATTTCAAATAGAAAGCTTCTCTAGTACATTCAAAATATCAATGTAAATTCTTAAAAAATGTGAAATGACTGACGTGTAGTTTTTTGAAACACAGCTACTGAGGACAGTGGCCAGATTGTCCCAGATCTCTTGTCTTTGACCAGAAAAGAAGTTGTTCGGGACCTGAACTGTTGACTTATCAATACTTTAGGATCTGGGAAAACTAACTCAAAGTTTTACATTATTATTATTAATAGGGAGGTTCGCATATAGTTAAATTTGATGAACATGTAATACATTTTTCGACAAAAATGTAACAAACATGCAATGTTTTTTATTATTGGTCTTTCCTCTCAGTTAATAATGCTTTTTATTTAAGCAGTTTCTTCAATTTGCATCTCCTTTCCCTCTCTCATCACCATTTGTATGTTTGTATGGCTAGAAAGATAATGTTGACGATACTGAATGATTAGGTCAAATCACGGAGGACTTTGAATTTGGTGCTGTAAAGCATTTAAATTGTTTTCTGAAAGTAGGCAAAGCCAGTGAAGCAGGAAGGTGACCTGATTAGATTTTCACTTTAGAAAGATTCACCTATGCTGGATGAATTGGAGGGAAGGGCACCATGGAGATTGGAAGCCTAGTTAATAGGTTATTTCAGCAGCTGGAGCTAGAGACGATGATATAGACCTACCTAAAGCTAGGGTGGGTGGAGTGGAGGAGATGGGGAATGGATACGGTGACCACATAATGTATCCTTCCAATCTGGACCATTGTGAGTGTGAAAGGAAGCATTATTAATAATTGCCGCAGGACAACAGGCATCAGCTGGGACTGTCCCAGACGAACATATATCGGTACCATGTGTGGGGAGAATAGAGACAACTACTAGGGATCTTCAAGAAGTTGAGGGAAGTTGGACGGAAATTTGGATGTGGGGAATGTCTGGGCTGGAGACGTGTATTTGGGGTCTTCAGTATAGAGAGGATTGATAAAAGCTGATGCCTGGCTTCTTGAGGTTGTTTTGGATTTTGAATAAAGAAAAGGAAGACAAGGACCTTGTATCTATTTGTAAAATCAGAGCAGAAAAGCATTTTTTCATCTGATCCTCTTGAAAATCTTGAATGCTTAGAGCATAAGCAGATAGGGTTTTTTTTTTCCCTCCCATCCCATAAATCTTCACTGGCTTAACATGTGGTATCTTCATTACCCTCTTTGTACTTCGTTATTTTTTTGTTTCCCAATCAGCAAATTGCATTTTAAATAGTCTGGGGTACTCAGGAACTAATTATATAATTTGGAAGTGTCAAAGTTCTCATTACCCCCCTGCAGTCTGCAGTGTTTTTCTTTGGAACCCTCAGAACACTTGGCAAGCCTTTCCCTTTAACACCATGCTAGGGTTTCTTTAAAGCAATTTCTAGGAAAAGGTATTATTTTTGGATCCCGTAGGGAGATCAGAATTTTTTTTTTTTAATGTCCTTCTCTCCTTAAAACTGCATAGCACACTCTGTGTCCAATATGAGAGATGGAAATTGCCGTCACGTCGTGTGCTTTACATCAATGGTGTGCTCTGCAGGCTGACTTAAGAGACCCGGTAATATGTTGGACAGCTGAAGTGATACAGCTCCCTCCTGGGCTGGCACTTTTGATGTTTGCTTTGTGTTTTGACTATTGTCTTTGGGATTGTAAATTACTCCAGAAAGCTCATCAGAGTCAATTAAATTCAACATCTAATTTTCATCAAGGTTTTTGTTTTATTCAGTTTTACTGTTCAGCTAATTGAGGCTTATGGAGGTCAAGTGCCTTGGCCAAGGTCGTCTAGCATGTCAATGTCTTAGCTCAGATGAGTTTTCTTTTAGTCCCTGTTGATTCCTGTATTATGCACTCATCAATCTGTTAATTAACATCTGAGTCATCCTTGTTGCTCTCCTGATGAACTGGCTGTGTTTAAGGGCCCTCAGCACCCTTTATGGGAAGTTTATGGGAAGTCTGCACACTCATGCGTTATCTTTTATCTGCAAATGAGAAACATATAGGGATCAATTATGATAATCTCCTGCACGGCAGATGCAGCTCTCTGGGGATTTGTCACCCCACGCCAGTGAAATCAAGCTGCGGGCTGCTCCGGCTCGCCACTGGGATGCCTGTGTGGGGTGGGAGATAAGTCATGCACTGTCTGGTATTTGAAGCTGGCATGGCAGAAGGCAGGGTGGCCTGCACATAAATTACTTCATTTCAGGGGCACGAAGGCTTTCCTTTGCCAGGAGAGAAATGTTTTGCATTCATTTCCTAGAGGCTGCTGGAAGTGTGGCATGACTGTTAAATTTTTGTTGCTGCTGCTGAAGAGCCTTGTCTGCTCAGATACCAAATGTGAAGCTCGCAGGAATCCTGCTAGGAGACTATTCCACAAGGATTAGACAATAGAAACCCGCAATTAGCTTCCATAGTCGTGAGCCTTCTAGGATATGCTAGAATGCGAAACACTTTGAAAAATTCCTTGGTTGAAATTTAATTTAAGTGAATAGCATGAATAAAGAGAAGGGTATACTGTAATTATATCTAACTTTTGAGGTATGAGTTCATCTAAAGCTATACTCAAGCTACAGTTTTTTCTCTCCTGTGAAACTGTATTCCCATAGTAATTCATTTTTTTAATGAAAGCAAATTCTTTTATTATTGGTCTCCCCTCTCAGTTAATAATGCTTTTTACTTAAGCCCTTCCTTCAATTTGTGTCTCTCCCGTCCTTCCCTCATCACCACTCGTGTCCATGTGCCTGGGAAGACAATGTTGATGTTCATTTAGGGACAGTCTGTGAGCCAGTTAATCGCCTACCTCCGCACAGATAGCTCGGGAGCTGCTTTGCTGTCGGGCAGAGATAAATTAGAAAGGGAGAAAGATGATTTAAAGCAATGCTTTCAAATGATTATCAAACAAAGGCAAGCATTTAGGAAGCTGTTAAGATGGAGAGAAATCCCCAGAAAGGATATGACGACGGACTTTATCTCGCAATAAGGGCGAATGGTAAAAATAAAGTGTCAGCCCAGGCACATTTTGTGTCAATTCAAGTGAAGAAAGGCCAATTTGGCACAGCAAGTGTTTGGATCATATGCTGTAAAATGCACAACCTTGTTTCCTGATGCTGATTTATAGCATTGTGTGCTTCAGGATTCATTTTGCCCTCTGAAAAAATCCTGGACCCTCCATGGAAAAGTAGGCAAAGCCTGAAGTGGCTGCAGACTTCAAGGCGCATCACTTCTTGAGGGTGACAGGGCACATTCCTGGTTTATATGGCTTTGTGCGTGGAGCTAACAGGCAGGGACAGTATTTTGTCAGAAAAACCATAATGTGTGAAGTAGAATAAGATTCTTTGCAGGTGAAGTGGGCAGACCTGTTAGAGGGGCAACCACTCCATTTAAAGGGGATTCGGGTCTCATCAGGATCAAATGAAGTTGAGCAGCAGTGGCTCAGACGGCCCTCAAAGAAGTGCATCCGACTGCTTTGGTGGTTATTTATTGATCTGATCTATTCCTGCAAATGTCCGGAAAGCTCACATGTTCATCTTACACCTTCTTTGAGCTTGTTTCTAACACGTGGCATTTCTTGGGGGCTAGGAGTCCTTATGCTTTAGCACTTACTTTGCTATTTTTCTTTTGATGTTTGGCTGGCTGGAATGAAAAATTTTACATCTGTCAGTTGTGTCCTTGGTTAGCTTCTTCAGCTTTGGGGTTATTGAATTCTTTCTTTTCTGCGTAAGAGCAGAAATGCATTTACATTTAAGTCGAGGCCCTGCTGCTCCATGCCTGCCCCTGGTTTTGGAGCTCTGCTGAGTTGGCGGGGTGTGCCTTTCCCTCCTCCCATCCCTTGGCACTCTGTTAATCTCAGCAGAATAATAATGAGCTACTCCGGCGAGATTTGTGGCTCACATGTCTTTGGTAAGTTTTGTTTTCACGTATAGCACGGTGTTCCTGCTTAGACTATCGTGGTCCCCGTTGGTAACCTGCTTTTCAGAGCAGATACAACGTGGTGCCAGGGGACCAGCATTGATGCCAGACCACTCTTCCTTTATCAGCGTAAACACTGAGTAGACTGATCAGACTTCAAAGAACAGACGTTAGTCATTGCTCTGCTGAGCCACAGGTGCAGAGTGAGGATAAGGCTCTTGTCTGTGCTTTGTCACTGTGGCTCCACTCTTCCTTTTAGTCTATGTTTTAGTCCATTTATAACCAGGGAAATAAGAGGGAATTGCAAAATCCTGGAGCTTGCTGGGACTTTAGAAGTCATCTTTCCAGTCATTCAGTTCACAGATGAAGGGAGTGAACCCAGTTACTTTAATTCAGCCGGTTTCAATAATCAGTGCCTAAGACTGGGTCAGAATGTGGGTCTCCTGACCCTCAGTCTAAAACATTCTTCTCTAATCACTCAGCTTCTCACTGAGGTGAGGGTAATGACCAGGAGCAGGGATTACAGAGACTGCTTGTTGGATTTCAAGAAGCATGTTGGAAAGAGTGGGGTCATCAGTTTTTTTGACTGGTTCTCAGAGTTGGAAAGAGGGGAGCATTCTTGAATATTCCATAAGGATCTAAGTATTAGTCTCTGTAACAGCCTTTCAGTTTTGCCTGGAGAAATCTGACCTCTTGCTTTCATTATTAGTCAGGAGACATTGCTGTTCCTGGACTAGCCATTGATTTTCCACTTGCTTCAGCTTTCTCCTGTGTAAAGTCAGAATAATAGTCCTCATCACCACAGGTAGGAGATGATATGAGCCTCCATCTGTCCTAAGTTTCTTGTGTGGGAGGTTGATCATTCTGGGGGTGATCTAAATCAGTGGTTCTCAAAGTGTGGTCCCCACATCAGCATCAGCATCACCTGGAAACTTGTTAGAAATGCAAATCCTTGGGCCTCATCCCTGACCTCCTCTGTATCACAAACTCTGGGGTAGAGTCTAGCACTCTGTGTTTTAATGAGGCTTCCAAGTGATTCTAATGCACACTAAAGTGTGAAAACCACTGATCTAAACAACTCTTTCTCGCCTTCCTCTAGCATAGATGATAGTCACGGAACTAAGTTAAAAGATAGTATGTATATGAGAATAGACTAATATTCGCAGAAAACTAATTACCACTTAAACTTCAGGAAGGAAAACCAAGTGTTCTGTAGCTCTTTGTTTTGTATTCCATGCCTTTATTATTAGCTACATGGGGTGGTGGGGTGGGGGGGGGGCTGGAAATGAGAATCTGTACCCAGCTGTAAGCTCTGTAGGGCAGGGGCCACACCTGGCATGTTCTCTGTTATTTCCACAGCATCTATCATAGTCTCTAGAAGGCACTTTGGATTGAGCATTTCTTGAAGGATGAATGAATGAGTTTAATATGCCTTGGCACTATAGCATGTGGATGAAGCATGAAATTGGACAAAGAACAAGTCCAAAGTCCAAGTTTGATCCTCTTTAGCTGCGTAAACTTTGTTGGGTTCCTTATTCTTTAGGGTTGAGGGTCCTCGTCCATGTAATGATAGGATTGAGCTACAGTCGCTATTGGAGGGCTCTCCCACTCTAACATGGAATATTCTGTGAAAGCAGGTGCAAGGGCAAGTGGAGTGTAGGTAAAATCTCAAGCTTCATTAAGGCTTAGTTTAATTAGTTCTTTTCCATGGGGTTTCCCATGTCTCTATCAGTCCATCAAGATCTTCCTTTTCTAATACATTGATTGTATTTCTCTCTCTGCCTCCCCCTACCCAATTTTTTTATGATTACTTGGCTCTTACTTGGAAAAAATGGAATATATTCATACTAAAGCTATTGAGGACAGGCGCTAAATTGTATATATTATTTATCCCACAGTATACTAGTGCAGTAGGAATCATATAATACATATTCAATAAATACTTCCTGAGTGTAATTGGTGAAAAGCATTATGTGAACTAATAAGGGTTGTATGCATGTTCTTACCATGAAGGTCAGAATCATAAAGACCTGGGTTTAAATCTGGGCTTAGAAGGTGTATGACCTTGGACAATGAAGTTTATTCTCTCTGAAGTTCAGTTTCCTACCTGCATAGTGGAAATAATACTTACTTTATAGAGTTATTGTGAAGATTAAATATGGTAACATGAAAGCTTCTACTATAGTGCCTGGCACAGAGTGAACACAATAAAATATAGTTTACTTTCCTTATTTTCACACTTCCTTGTGAACTAGCTTTCTAAACATCTATAGAACATACATACTTATGTATATATATGCATATATACTTGTGTTCATTCTCAGAACTTTCTATCTTTAGGTAGTTTTAGCCCTTAAGACTTTCAGAGAATGTCTTGAGAGATTCAAATAAAGAAGCCCTCTGGAAGATGTAGAACAGAAATATAACCCAGAAGCAAAACTGAGTGTAGAAGATGATCCAAATTTGAGAGTATAAGAGATAAGAGCTGAGAAAATTTTACCTGGATGATTAGAATAAAAGAGTTGCTTTAGGTCATAATTCCATGAATGCCATAAAAAGTGTCATTCCCTTCTACTTCCAACTGTAAGTTATTTGATATGATCTAAAATGGTTGAACTTAGGACAAACACTCTCAGAACCAACATTTCCAGCTAGTAAATTTTTTAATTTATTCACTAGTATTCGAAAAATGCCTTTTGAACTTACAAAGGAAGAGATGTGGGGTCAGGGAGGGCAAAGCCAGCAAATGGTGAGGATATTTCTTCTCTAGCAACACCCAGCACATCTTGGCCATAAGTCTTGATAAATGTCGTTTCTCCGGTAGCCAAGAGCAGAGAAATGAAAGGCAGAACAATGTAGGCATGTCTGGGTGGGCCTTTCCCACCCCTGCCAGCCATCCAAACCTTCCAAGGGCAAGGGATGGTCCTTAGAAAAAAAGTGGCAGGAAGAAAGCCTGGATTCTTATCTTGTCTTCTTCCAAATTCCAAACATCCCAGGCCCAGTCAAGCTGCCCCAACTGTTTTTAGAATTGAAGAGCAGCCTGAAGATATGAAAATTTTCCAAAACGACTTCACAGAGTAAAATAAAAAAAGAGAACAGGATTGGCTCAAACATTTTGTAACTGATGACAGAGAGAAATTGGTTTTTATTTCTTATATATTTTACATACTATGAAAGGAAAAAATGAAAAGTCTGGCTTGGTTTTCAGTCAAGGAAACAGATGCCACACAGACAGAGCTGTAGAATGAAGTAAGATAAGATAAAACATGAAGACAGAGCATTAAGCATGAAGAAGAGGTCAGGATTGGGAAGTTGTTGACATTGTAGGTAAACATTGGAAACTTTATTTGAGCTTTATATTTATTGAGTCTTCCATTAAAAAAAAATCTTAATCATTCATCCTACTTCAGAATCAGAAAGCAAAAGGGGTTAACAGGTGGACACAGGACAGTCTTGTGAACCACTTGTCAAGAGAAGGAAACTTTCAGAGAACCCACAGGTATTTTCTGGGTTGGTTGAGAAATCTAACAGGTATATGCTGCAGAAAATGCTGGAAAATACTGAGTGGATGATAGGAAGTTATGATGGAGGGTGCAGGAAGGAACCCTATGTCATTGTTACTATCAAGAAGCATTTCCCAAGGACAGCTCTGCACCTGTTTTTGTTCTATGAAGCAGATACCTGATTGCAGGCAAAAATCTTGCTACGGAGCACCAGAAAAATACATAGCAAATACCTTTTCAGTATAACTCTTGATCCAGAGAAAACTAGACTTTAAATTGGTCATTGATTCCAAAATATTACTAAAATTCAGAGAAAAAAAGTTTTTCATTATCTTCCTAACCTTTGCCCTTTCTTTCAATACCTTGGGATTTTCACAGAAAGAAAATAATATGGCCTGAGGTAATTCATTTTTCATAAAGCAAAATTTCTGCAAGTATTAGTAAAGTCAAGCCAATTGGTCTAGAAAGCTCAATTTCCCCCCATTTTTAAGTTGATCTTTTTGTTTACTCCTCTTATGCATTTATCAGGGATGATAATTACATTTTTTTGAACCAATTTTAATCAGTTGATGGAGGTAAGGAACAAAGAAGCCATGATTGATTACTAATGCCTGCGGAAGGTGGGAGGGAGTATAAGTCTATTTCTCATGCCTTGCAGTTCATTCTTACTTGTAAATTTTTAATCAAGAATGACTGTATGTATAACACTGTATTATTTAAGAAATAAATAAATTTGGTAAAATGTTAAGATTTGATAAATTGGGAAGTGGGTACAGAAATGTTCATTGTATTAACCCAAGACTTTCTATGTATTTGAAATACTTTATGAGGAAATATTTTAAAAATAATAACCAAGGATCCAGTTCCAGTAATTTAATTTCAGGTTTAAATTGCATATTTCAAACTGTAGTTTCTCTCTTCAACTATTTTTTGTTGTTTTTTTTTTGTTGTACTTAACTTTGCTACCCAGGAAGCAAAGCTTCATATCTGTAAAGAATACTTAGTTTCAATTAGTTCCTGTGACTCCTAACTTGTTACCTTATTCCCCCTTCTTTCTTTTTTTCCTCTTTTTCTAGAAAGATGCATACTAATCTCCTCATTAATGTAGGGTTTGTTGAAGAATTTAAGTTTTAGATCCAGTGATTTGAGACCAATGTAAAAAATGCAAGTTTCCTGGGCGCCCGCCATTCCTGCCTCCCAATGCTGAAAAGTGAAAATCCTGGAGCAGCAGCAGATGCAATTACTTGTGGGTTTCCAGTTTCTAGTGACCTATCCTTGGAGAGGACAAAGTAGCATTCCTGGCCGATACTACAGACTGCTCCTCCCAGTTTGCTCCAGGGCAAAAGTAGCACTTTCTGGAAAACTGGAAAAGTGTCATGTGAAAAAGGGTTTTATAATTGGGAAAAAAAGAAGATGAAGATAAAGGAACCTTGAGAAGTATTGCTTATAAACCATGCTGCTCAGAATGTATAATTTGCCAGACTTAACTCTGCCTTTAATGAGTGGTGCTATCTTTAATCAGTTTTTTAATCTTGAGTGAGGGGCCTTGATTGTACAGTCATCACTCTGTATGGGGGTGGGAGGGCATTGGTTCCAGGACCCCTGCAGATATCGAAATTAGTGGATGCTCAAGTCCTTTGTATAAAATGACATAGTGTTTGCATATAACCTAGCATATCCTCTTGTATACTTTAAATCTCTAGATTACTTACAATACATAATACAAGGTAAATGCTACATAAATAGTTGTTATACTGTGTTGTTTAGGGAATAATGACAGGGGAAAAAAGCGTGTGCGTGTTCAGTGCAGGCACAACCCTCGTAGGCCCTTAGATCCGTGGTTAGTTGAATCTGCAAATGCCTTAGAGCCATGGTTGGTTGAATCTGCAAATGCAGAACCTGCGGAAAGGAGGGCTGACTACATAGGACTCCAGAACAATGCTGTATTGCCCTGCATTGTCACCATCTGCAGACCAATCAATAACCGCCAGCAGATGGGAGATTGAGTGGGATTCAGTCTTCTGTCAGGATTCTCTCTGAGCATAGTGAGTTCCTCTCTCGGAGCCTAGTCTACTTCTTAGAACCTGTCAGCTGTTCATTTAATATTGTCTGGTTTATACTATTTATCCTTCTGTATTGATCATCTTGGCATTCCTAAAGAAAAAGCATTGATAACATTGGAACAGAAGGACGCTTTAAAACCGTCAAAAATAAAAGATTTTAGGGGCCAGCACAGTGGCTCAGCGGTTAAGTTTGTACATTTCTCCTCGGCAGCCCAGGGTTTGTGGGTTCCAATCCTGGGTGCGGACCTACACACCGCTTGTCAAGCCATCCTGTGGCAGGCATTCTACATATAAAATAGAGGAAGACAGACACGAATGCTAGCTCAGGGCCAGTCTTCCTCAGCAAAAAGAGGAGGATTTGTGGCAGATGTTAGCTCAGGGCTAATCTTCCTCAAAAAAAAAAATTTAAAGAATGAAATATAGAATAGTGAAATAAAAAATAATCAAATCATAAATATACATATGCAAAAAAGAACTTCAGCTCATACCTCACAACATATTCAAAATTAACCCCAAACATATCATATTCCTAAATGTAAAACTTAAAACTTTAAAACCTCTAGGAGAAAATGTAGGAAGAAATATTTGTGACCTCATGTTAGGCTAAGATTTCTTAGATACAATATCAAAAGCATGAACCATAAAAGAAAGAATGATCAAATCTGCCTTGGTTAAAATTAAGAATGTCTGTTCTTTGAAAAACACTAGGAGAAAATATTTACAAATCACCTATCTGGTAGAGGACTTGTAGCCAAAATACATAAAAATGCACCAAACTTGATAATAAGAAAATAAGATAATAAGACTTGATAATAAGATAATAAGAAACTTGATAATAAGAAAACAAACAATGCAATTAAAAATGGGCAAAATGAGGGGCTGGCCTGCTGGCTTAGTGGTGAAGTTCACACACTCTGCTTTAGCTGCCTGGAGTTCATGGGTTCAGATCCCAGGTGCAGACCTGCACACCGCTCATCAAGCCATGCTGTGGCAGCATCCCACATATGAAAAATAGAGGAAGATTGGCACAGCTGTTAGCTTAGGGACAGTCTTCCTCCCCCCCACAAAAGGGCAAAATGTTTGAACAAAGAAGATATATGGATGCAAATAACCACATGAAAAGATATTCAATGTCATTTGTCATTATGGAAATGCAAATTAAAATCATAACGAGACACTATTCAGCACCTGTTATAATGATTAAAGTTAAAAAGACTAACCATACTAAAGTGTCAGTGAGGATGTGAATGAGCTGGAACTGTTACATACTGCTGATGGCGATGGAAAATGGTACAACTGCTTTGGAAAACAACTTGGCAGCTTCTTTAAAAAGTTAAACATACACATACCATATTACCATTCATACTATGTTACCCAGCCATTCCACTTCTAGGTATTTGCCAAAGAGAAATGAATGCAGATATTCATACAAGGACTTGTGTATGATTGGTAATAGCAGCTGTATATATAATAGCCCCAAACTGGCAACAATCCAGATGTTCATCACTACATGAGTGGATAAACAAATTGTGGTGTATCCATATGCTGGAATATTATTCAGCAATAAAAAGGATTTCATAAAAAGAATTTATGATACATGTGACATGGATGAATCTCAAAATAGTTATGCTGAGTGAAAGAAACTAGACAAAAAAAAATAGTGAATACTGTATGATTCCACTTATATAGAATTCTCAAAAATTCAAACTAATATATAATGAAAGAACACATTAGTGGTTGCCTAGAAAGGAGGAGTATGGAATGGGGGCAGAGAGGAATTACAGAGGATCGTGAGGAAACTTGATGGGGTGATGGATATATTTATTTTCTTCATTATGGTGATGTTTCTACTGTTATATACACATCAAAATGTATCAAATTGTACACTTTAAGATCAGCTTACTATATGTCAATTATACCTCCATAAAACTGTTAAAAAGAAAGAAAGGGAAGGGAAAGGGAAGAGAAGGAAAGGATGAAGGGACAGAAAGAAAAGGAAGGAAGGGAAAGAAGGAGGGAGGAAGGGGAAGGAGGGAAGGAAGGCAGGAAGGGAAGGAGGAAGAAAGGAGAGAGGGAGGAAGGGAACAAAGAGAGGAAGAAGGGAGGGAAGGAAGGAGGTGGGGCAGGAGGGATGTTAAAGTGGGTGTGGGGAGGAGAAAAGAAGCGGGCATGTTCATCTTTTCCTGTGAGATGGAAAATAAAACCTGAAACTTGTTAGACTGCTCCTCGCACAGGAACTGCTCTCCGGCTGCCCTCCTGTGTGGGGTCTGCAGGTCCCAGCATGCAGTGCTCCAATTTAATGTGGGCCACAGAGCACTGCTTTAAGGACGTGCAGTTTCTGTGGGTTACCCCCGGTAGAGAGTAATTGAAGCAGAAACGGGCAATAAATTCTTAATACATCACACACATTATGCATCATGTTATTTTTAAACAAAAGGCATACCACACATTTTCCCTGTAAGCTAGAATACATCTATGCTTACCAAGAGGTGGACAGCTATTGTTTGGATAACATAAAGATCTTTTATCAACATAAAAATGTTGATAAAGAAATTGTTTAGAAACATGCATATACTTGTCAAAAAAATTGGCGTTTTTGTTTCCATGAAACATCTACTCCTTGGATAGCCCAGAGTGTGGAAGTCGATGCAAAGCGCTAAGCCATTTAAAATCTAAATCAGACTTTAATAAGGGAATGTCATGTTTCATTTAAAAGCTTCTCTTCACCTCTTTTCTTATGCTGTCAAGTGAAAGAAAAGCTGACTTTATAATTACATGGCTGCCTCTGTGTTAGATTCTATGTGAGATCTCACATTATTTTTCCACACCTTTCCCTCTCTCAAGCCCTATCCCACCTCCTTCCATGTCTGCTATCTAATCCCCCCTCCCCAGCTTTCTTCCTTCTGCTTCCTGCTTCTTAATGAGCTGACAGAATGATGGAGCTCTGTTGATTAAGCTGCTGAATGGCGGTGGCCCTTATTAATTTAGGAATGACGAGCAAAAAATAAAATAAATGACGAGTGTGAAATGTTTCTCACTGCGGATCATCATCATAGCCCTACTGGGGAGAAGATTAGGTGATTTTGGTTTCCACTGCACAGCAGAGCGTGAAATCAGATGGAATTTAACTTTGACAGATATTTACTCTCTTCCATTCGGTGCTCCTACGTAGCAGCAGTAACAACAGGATCTCTTTCATATATATTTTCTGGGAGCCTCTCTTTTTTTCCCTCCTAATCACAATGATTAACTGCACTGTTGGTCACAGAATAGGAATATGAAGTCCACGAAGCCAGTGCTGAATATTGGAAACCATCACATAGTTCCCTAGAAAGTTGTTTTGTAACCAAGATAATGCGGAAGTTCACCATGTAGAATGAAGCTATGTTATTTTAATTCTATTTCCTGCTGTGATATACTTGGAGTTATTTTGTCTGTAAAGAGAGATGCTTCTTGCCCGGTCCCCTGCAGGACAAGGTGGCCAGTTTTGATTGAAGGCCTGATCTGAGTTTAGTGGCAGAGGGTAGAGGGAGAGGTGTGTCACAGATCCTTTACAATGACTGGTGAGGACTGAAGAAATTTTGGCTAATTCCTCTGTGATAGTAAGGTAAGGCATCATTGAATGATAATATTTTTATTTATACTCTAGACAAAGTATTATTTAGACAATGCATAAAAATAGACATTTTCATTCACTGTATTGTTGGAAACCTGTAGAGAGAGTGAACCTAATGGGAGAGTCTCCGATTTGGAAGGAGCAAGGAAGTTGTTTATTTTCTGCCAGACACATGAATCCCTCTACAGCACCGGCGAGCCTTGGTTTGAATATACTCAGTGAGAGGGAGACCCCAGGGTTACTGGATAGTTTTGTTAGGCAGTCATCTTTCTGTATCCAAAATCAGCCTCTCAGGATTTGAACCAGTTGATCCAACTCTGCATTCTGAAGCCTCTGAGAATAAATTGAATCCTTCTTCTGCTGGAGAGCCCTCCAGTTTTTTGGACAGCTTTCCTTTCTCAACTAAATCTTTCATTCGCCAAGTAAAAAAATCCTCACTTCTTTCAGTAGTTTCTCGCTAAATCTCCCTTGGGTCTTGCACAATTCCTTACACATAGTAGGGCTTCGGGGAGTGTTTAACTTGACAAAATTCCGACACCAATTTTGTTCTGAATTCTACTGACAACTGTGCTCCTCTCGGATTACACTCTATGTAATGTGGAAATAGCGGTGATTCCTGGGATGTTTTGATGTTGATAACATCTATACATGTTGATTTTAAACCGTTAATTTAATCTCCTGTTTCCTCCTGGATTGGTTGACTGATCCTCCCTAAGGTGGATTTTTTTTCTATTTTTAATTTGCACCAATGCCCAGAGAAGCATGTTTAGGAGAAACAGGCATGTCTGTGTAAACCAATCTAAAATAAAATATCTAGGAAGAAAGCCTGAGCTTTGAGGAAAATATAAACTCTTTTTCTCTCCCTAGTCGATGAGAAAAACTAGAAATATTTATTGTAGTTAAATTAATTTTAATTAATTCATTTATATTATCAGCCAGTTCATTTCTGTTTACTTTAGGGAGATCATGTGCATTGAATATGAAATTGTGTGTTTTTCTTTTAGCTTTTGGTTGCGTATATGACAGCAGGTAAAGATGTGAAATTATTTGCTTATTCCTGAATGTTCTAAGCATTAGAATTAGGACTGTAGGTGTTATGAGCTGAATTGTGTCCTCCAAAATTCATATGGTGAGACTCTAACCCCCAGTACCTCAGAATGTGACTATATTTGGAGATGGGGTCTTCAAAGAGATAATGAAGTTAAAATGGAGGCATTAGAGTGGGCCCTAGTCCAATATGAGTGGTGTCCTTATAAGAAGAGGAATTGGGACATGGACACACACGGAGGGAAGACCATGTGAAGACACAGGGAGAAGATGGCTATCTACAAGCCAAGGAGAGAGCCTTTGAAGAAACCAATCCTGCCGACACTTTGATCTGACTCCCAGCCTCCAAAACCATGAGAAGATAGATTTCTGTTCTTTAGCCCCCAGGCTGTGGTACTTTGTTATGGCAGCTCCAGCAAACGAAGAGAGTAGGGAAAGGCTTACAGTGTCAATTCTGAAACCTGAAGCCAAACTAAGATTAAAGAATGCTTAAGACCCCATAAGATGTAACTACAAGGAATTGGTCACTGATGATAATATTGGGTCTTGTTCATGTGAAATCAAACCAGTCCTTTCCTTCTAACAGTTTTGAAAGAAAAATTTATGAAACTTGGTGATTGAACTATATGTTTTAAAACGTTATTATTTGATGTAACTTAATTAGTATAATTTGGAACATGTTAGTATTCCTCCTGATGACTCACTGACACATTGCTTACTATACTCATGTATTTATTACAACTTTGCTGTGGAGCCTCAAAGCTAAGTTAGCATTTTGCAAAGGAATCCTATGCCAAAACTTCTAATTTGTCATTTTATCATCTATCTTATTTGCACATGGTCTATCATCACGTATAGTTCTTGGCCACCATGCATAGTCGTTAACCTGTGGAGGAAGCTTTTTGTATTTGACTGGTCAAATGGAACATTCTGAGAAATTGGGCTGATGACTTAAGTAGGCACCCAGCAAGTTATTGGCAAACAAGCAACGGAATTTTAATTGTGTCAGTGCTTTTCACTAACCAAGTAGTGAGTTGTAGCCAAGACTTTAATAAAATAAATGAGAATCGAATTGGATCGACCATATCAGAGTACATTCCATAGTAAAGTTAAGGATTGTTGTGTGAAGTTTTGTTTCAATTATATTCATTAATTCAACAGATGTTTATTGAGCACCTACTACATACCAGGCACTATTCTAGGTGCTTGGGATACATCAGTAGACAAACAAAGACCCCTAACCTCACAGTGCTTACCCTGCAGCAGGAGAAGAAAGGTCATAAACAATAAGCATAATAAGTAAATTATGTGACATGTTAGAAGGTGATAGTTTAGAGCAAAAAGAAAAAAAAAGTCCAAGAAAGAGGGTATTAAGAGTTACAGGAAGAGAGGATGCCTGCAGTTTTAAATAGGATGATCCGAGTGGTCCTTATCGAGCTGTTGTTAAGCAGAGACTTACGGGAGATGAGGGAGTTGGCCATGTGGGTATCTGGGGGAAGAGTGTCCTAGGCAGAGAGGACGGCAAGTGCAAAAGCACAAAGACAGGAATTCCTGGAGTGTTTGTAGAATAGCAAGGGGCTGTGTGTCTGGAGAGGAAGGAGTGAGGGAGTGATGGTGTCCAAGAAGTAATAGTGGGCCAGATCATGTCGTGCTTGTGGGCCACTGTCAGGGTTCTGGGTGTTATGCTGAGTGAAATTGGAAACCGCTGAGGGATCTGGGCAGAGGACTGACAGATGTATAGATTGTAATAGAAATGAATTTATTGCTCTGAGTCTCTAAAGAAAAGACTAAAAGAGACTGTACAACTCCCATGAAATGGAGTTTCTGTTTTCGATATGTTGGGAGTAAATAGAAAGTTCCGTAGATGGTCTCTTAAATTTTGCAATTGGTTTACCAAACCTCAGTGAAAAATCAGAATCACCTGGAGCTTTGTAAAGATCCTGTTTCCCGGCCTCACTCCAGACCTACTAGAGTAAGATGTGTATTTTTAATAAGCAGCTCAAGTGGTGGTTTTATGATCAGGATCGTTTAGAGATCATTGACTTTTTTGAAAGATCTGGGTTCAATTCCTGCCACTTTCTAGCAGTGAGGCAGTGGTCAAGTCATGTAACCTGGAGCCACAATGCCTACCTCGCAGGGTTGTTTTGAGGTGTTCGTGAGCAATCTGCACCTCGCAGTAAACACTCAGGAAATGAGAACTATCTAAGTCCTGCCATTTTCCTTAAGTGCAGCACTTCAGACTGGGAATACAGGGCAAAGGATTCCCGAGGGAGTGATTTACAAGAAAATGAGTTCTGCCTGTGAACAGTTAGTCGAAGGTCTCCAGGGCTGTTTGCTAACTGCTCTCAGAGAGTCATGTGGGCCTGTTGAAGTCTGTGAGCCCAGGTCCCCTTTGATGTGGCTAATTATAGTGAAGCATGAAAAAAATGTTAATTGCTTGACTCTTGGCTCCTGTTTTCCTTAGCATCATGCTTCTCTGCCTGGCTCACTCTGGGCCAGCCCCTTGTCAAGCTTTAGAACACATGGTTGATGCCTCTTCAGAATCACCATGCCCACACGAAGAGCAAGGTTCCAGCCTGCACTCTTCATGGGGAAATGAAAGAGAGCAGGAAACAATGAATCTTGTTTTTGTGAAATACTGCAAATGACCGTTCTCCACCATGGTAATGGGGTGGAGAATTCCATAGACAGTGCCAATAGGAATCCCCAATCTATTTTGTAGGAAATCTGTTAATAATTGTCAGGAGGAGAGGAAGCAGGATTATTTTGGGCCTAGGATGTAATTTATTTTAATGCACAGACTTTCTAAAAATTGAATTTTAATTGAATTAGGCTGAAGGAAAAAATATATTCTGTGATTTAAGGAAAAAATTCTGGGCTGTTCAAAGAAAGATAATTTCAAATATTGTAATAGAACAGAGTAATAGAACGAGACTGAGAAAGGATGATGTTAGAGGCGGGTACTATAATGAAAGGTAGGGTCACACAAGAGATATTGAAAGGTAAAACATCTCTGAAAGAGATATTGTTGAGTTAAAGGAATCCTGGACTGGGAATCAGAAGACCATCAACTTCCTGTTGCTAACACCAATAATATCACTACCAGTAATAAGAGTCGGAATTTACCAAGCATGTACTGTGTGCTGAACCTTGTGAGAAACACTTCTACTCCTTGTCCGTGAGATAAGTACGGAAATATTGTAATTGCCTTGTGCTACACGTTAGGAAGTGGAAGCCTAGAGAGAGTGAGGAATTTGCTTGATCAGTTCACTCAACAACATGGTGGATCTGGATGGTAATCTAGTCTGTGTGACCACAGAGTTCAGACTCAGAACCTTGGGCTCTGTTGCCTCAGATCATAATTTCTTGTGGTCATGGAGAGGCAGGGATGAAGTTCTGGATCTAGACCTCAAAGACCACGCTCCTCTTAAAAATGGGGTGGAGGAAAGAAGGAACATGCATTCAGGACAATGGTTCTCAAACTATGGTCCTCAAACCTGAGAATCAGCATCACTTGGGGATGTGTTGGAAGTGCGCATTCTCACGCCCTACCCTAGAGCTACTGAAAAACAAACCAGGCAAGGAACCAGTAATCTGTGTTTTCCTAAGCTTTCCAGGTGATTCTGATGTTCATTCAAGTTTGAGAACCACTGTTCTTGGGGATACAATCCAAATTTCTTGGCCAAGTTGAGTTTAAAAATGTATATTTGGTATTATACCAAATATTGAGTTTGGTTTTGGTCACCATATTTGATTTGTTTTGACGTTTCAGATGACATTAAAAGAGATGTGGAATGTTCAGTTATCAAAAGGGGTAGCATAAATTTTAAAAGGTTTGAGAACACTCATTATACATTCACAGTCCTTTTCTTAAGAAATGTATAATTTAATTGAGGAAACAACATGTCCATGTATCTGTCATCAGGTGCATACTGAAGGAGTACAGGAAATAAACAAGTGCTGACAGGAGGTAGAATGAGAAGTTCGGATGAGTTTTGAGAATAGCATTGAAAGATGCAAAGGACTTTTATTTAGAAAAGGAGATAATAAAGGGGTTTGAGAAAAGCACTGAGCCAAGACCAAGAGGGTGAAGGCAGGGAGAAACTGGCATGTCTGGAATAAAGGGACTAAATAAATTGGAAAGAGAGAGGAGTTTGGAAAGGAAGAATGGACCGGCTTGGATTTCACAGGAAACTCTTCTGGAATCCTGAGCAAAAGAGCATACTGGAGGAGTTCTTGACTAAGAATGTTGTGTCAGAGGTGTGTGTGATTGTATCAGCCAAGATTATTTCAGCAGAAATAAGTGACAAGTGACAGAACCCAATTCAAAGTGGCTGAATCAAAAAAGGAGGATTTATTGGCTCATGTCATAAAGCCCAAGGACAGCCTGATTTGGGCCTGTTGCATCCAGGGCTCCAGCAAGGTTATTAGTTATGCATGCCCTTCTTGCCATCTCTGTGCCCAGCTTCTCTCTCAGGGAGGTGCCCTTGTTGTGGTGATAAGCTGGTAGTCAGAAGTTTCAGGCCTACATCAAATCCTCAGAAACCCAGGCAGTGCCCTAGAACTGAATTTTGGGTTCAGATGGGCAGGACCAGGTCCCTGCCCCTCCTGGAAGTGGGTGGGTAGAGCCGTTGACGCCTGAACCTCGTGGCTTGAGAGTGGGAGTAGGAGGAGGGTGGTTCCACTGTACACGGGAGTCTGGGTACTGGAAAGAGGCCGCCTAAGTCTGGGGCTGCAGGCCTGTCCTCGATAGGGACATTGCAGTGAGGAAGGATTGAGAAGGAAGATCAGCAAGGAGGCTGCTGCCCTGATCCAAGGACAGACTGATGAGGCAGGCTTGCAGTTGGTTCTGGAAAATTGAAGAGGACAAGCTTTGACCATCACTGGAAAGAAATAATCACCGTGACTTTTAACAGCACAATAAAAGAAAAACACCTCGTTGTCATGCCTGGTGTATAGGAAAGAGATTGGTTGGTGCTCTTGATAGCCACAGTGAAGTGAAGAAGTTTGGAGAAGTGGCGAGGCCTCACAGTCTCACGGGGGGAGGGTTTTGTGGTTGCTGGTGGGAGATCCAGGCGGCACTGTCCGAGCCATGGCCAGAGATGTAAACTGTGGACACTCACCCTCTGCATCCTCCATCTTTGAATTCTTAATACCGAGAGCTGGCAGTGCTTATGTGCCTTTTTGCTTCCTTTGTCAAACTATGTTTTGGGGGCCTTCTGTGTCCCCGCCCAATGAAGCTGTAAGCGTTAAGAGCTTGCTATGTCCTGGACTTCCTGAGCACAGCTGCACACCCTAATCACTCAGACTTTCTGTCTCTCCTGACTTTTTCTCCCTGATTTTAACCTTTAAAGTAAATAAATCTCAGGAGGAAAAGTGGTTAATATGACTTTCTAAAATTATAAAGTATCTTGATCCTCCTTGTTCTATATGTAGTTGGAAAATGTGCTCAATGTTGGAAGCACTTTCACGAATGGAGCACGCTTAGCGTGCTCCTGTCATCCAGGTTTAGCACAGCCCTGCGCAGAGTGGGTGCTGGAGAAATGCTCTTTCTCTTAATGGAGCAGTTGACGAGGAAACAAAGTTTTCAGTTAGTTCTTAATTGGGCAGTGGATAACTCAGATCTCAGGAGAGCCACATGTCCTCTGTAGGTCTTAACTGGGAACCAGACCACTTACCTTTTGTGGAGTGATTTGGGAAGAGTCACCAAAAACAGAGCCAAACACTTGGAAAATAAAGCGATACTAAAATGTTAAATATGCCCTAAGGCAAAATGGCCGTGTTCAGTGTTCAGTGGTTTTAACTGATAGGGACCCTTTGTGGGGCGAGGGGATTTACATAGCATGGTTCCCAGCTAAGAAGAGCGGCACTTTACAAGAGTGCGCTAGCACACAATCAGACAGTGTCTTAGTTAGAGGATTAATCATGGCAGCAGTGGGAATTAAACTTGGCAACGTGACAGAGGAGCTGACATCAGAGATATTAAATTGAAAAGACTGCCACTCAGATCAAATCAGATCATGCTATTGTCATCATCTTTGGCACCCTCAAAACTACACTAAAGAGAGTGGAGAAAACAAACCCTAAGTTAGACAGCTGTGTGCCTCTGCCCCATCCCTGGGACAGCTGTCATAATACCAGAAGATTAAATATGAAGACAAAACAGGAAGACTTATCACTGATTGATTCCTATACAAATATTCGAAGTTCATTGGTCCCAAACTAATTTTTCCCATGGCTAAAAAGTGGAAAGAGAGCGTCTTATTGCCTGAGAGAAGTAAATTACACTAGTAAATTTAAGCCAAGTGTTAAAACATGCACACTTTGCTCTTCAAGGGCTTTGTTCCTTATGCCTCTGTAGCATGAGAGCATCTCTAGGGATGACATGAAATTCTTCCTGGGAATTTGGTAGAGTTCCTATAAATCGGAATGTTCTCTCCCTCAATCATGGCAAAGTTAGTGAAACAAGCCCATGAATCAAGAATAAAATCAGCTTTTGCAGACCTCTGTCACCTTGACCCTTCCTTTCCATGGTGTTTGCAGTCAGTGCCGGTAACTAAAGCCCTTGGTTTAGTGATCACCCGATTTCCTACCTCACTCTGGCTTAGCATTGCCATAAAACCCGCCATCGTGCCCCTTCTGCCTCTTGCGGAGACTGCAGTAAGTGGGGGTTTGGCTTCAGGCCCATGAGTAGATGTGGAAAGTGGTTTACTTGCTCGAGATGATGAGTGACACGATCTATCACTAAATCCATACTCCCTACTGAAGTTTAATTGTTCAGTTTTATTGTTCTGGCTCCGCAGTTTACAGCCAGCAGGTAGATTTGGGACAGGCTTCTGCATTCTGGGTGGAGAGTGTTACTGTGACTAACTGAAGGAAGACAGAGGCTTCAGGCGGCCACCTGCAGCCTGCGCGCCAGAGGTGTTCTGAATGCTGTGGTCTTTGCTTCTGGGGACTGAGCTACACCCGGGGTTTTCTGGAAAGTAATGACTGTGCTTCACACCTGGCCAGTCACTGGAAATGCCTGTGGCATGAGTGACCTCTGGATCTCTGGCCAGCAGAGCAAACATTTTCTAAAATGAGATGTAATTAGCCTTTTCACTAATAACAGATTGCCTGCTGTCCTGTGGTGACTATTTTCGGTCTAGCCACTCTTGGAGATGCGCACTCTTTTCCATAGCTCTCTCCTGGAGAGTTGCCCCGTCTGTGGTGTGCAGGAGAGATGTCTTTCTGTGGCACTCAGACACTTGGTCCTTCTCTCATTGGGGAGGTGTAAATGCCATGGTATGCATGCGTTTTTGAAGTGCTGGGTTTTGAAAGAACCTTTTTAAGGGTCTGTTCTATCACATTTCATAACACTGGTCTCAGCAAGATGTCAAGGGATTGAGTTGGCTGAGCTCTCTGTCTTTTTCTTTCCTTCCCTCTAGTCTCCAGTTTCCACAGAGTTACTATTAATAGAATACCTACCATGTGCCAGACACTTGATATCCGTTATCTTATTTTACCTATACATTTGCCTGGAAGTTGTTTCCGTTGGCTCTAGATGAAGAAACTGAAGCTCAGAAAAGTAAAATGACTCCTACAGTCACCGAGCTGGTAGCAATTGAGCCAGGATTTGAATTCCAGGACATTTCAGTTCCAGGTCACTTGTGTAACCTGATGAGTTACAAAACCCCTTGAGTTACATCCCAAGCTCGTATCCTTAGCCCAAGCTTCGCGCCTGGGACTTAGTAGACACATTACAAATATTAATTTGATGCCCAGCAGTTTGGGGCGGGTAGTAATCAATCTGTAATGTTTGAGTCATGGAATGACCATGTACTTACAGACAAATCTTGACGGGGTTGTTGAAAGGAGGTACGTCCTCGCTCCGTGTAGCACCACAATTCTTATATCTTCATTCCCAGCCTCTAAAATGGGCATAATTTCTTTTTATGTTCGTAACTGAAATGTTGTGATTACTCAATGAATGCTTTGAGAACTATAAAGTACAATACAAATGAAAGGTATTATTATCATCAGACAAATGATAAGAGCAATTCCGTATGTAACTGACAGGATTCACTGAGTCTGATTAAATGAAATCACGGGTCAGAGTGCACAAGGTTGTAAACTGGGACTATAGTTTACTGAAGAGGTTCTGGGAGACCCACCGCTGACATCTGAAGAGATGTGTAAACTTGAGGTCTGTTTTTATGTTAATAAAATGTGTTACAAGGTCTTGAGGCAATACACAGGGAATGTACTTGGAAAATAGACTTTTCCCTGTTTGATCCACAATGTTTCTGAAGACCTTTTTCTTTTAAGTCTCAAAGTTAATTGAGTTCAACTGTTTTCCATTGCTCCCTTCTCCCAGCACATGGGAATGTGGAGAACAAGGAAAATTTGGGATAGGAGAATGGGGTGCAGTCATTTCCTGTTCTCACTAAATGCCTGAGGTTGACGTTTGGAATGTAGTGGCCTGAAGGTACAGACAGTTCACAGTCACATGGTCACATGGTCACTTACTGCTTCCAGCTCATGTGATCAGTGGTACAAACAATTGGTTAATAAAAATGGAAAATTCTAAACTAATTAATTAGAAAAGGAATGCCCATAATCTCAGAGAAACGTTTATTTGGCACTGGACAATTCGGTTCTCCTGTGAGTACTATAATACAGTAAGTTTGGCAAATTTTATTAAAATTAAACCTAAATGACTCTGGAACCTAATTTCAAATTGAGTACTCCAGTGAATCTAGTTTTTTGAGCAAGAGCTATGGAAAGGGTTTTCTTTGAATTATTTTTCTTTCACTCTGATGTTATTGGGATAATCGTTCGCATTAGCTAGAAATGGTTTACATATAAATAAGTACATAAACTTCATTCTGATTATGTAAATAGTGCTCAGAGCAGAGGTTAAGAGCCTGGTGGAGCGGAACCGGGAAGAGAGAGGAAGGAGGGATGGAGTCAGGCTCTGGAGCCAGACTGCCTGGGCTGAAATCCCACCTCTGGCGCTTTTTTAAGTAAAGGACCTCAGGCAACTTATTTATCTTCTCTATCATTCAGTTTTCCCATATGTAAAATGGGGATATTAACAAGCTCTTAATATTTCCCCATCTGCCAAAGGGGAAAATGGTGAAAACTAATGTGAACAGCTTAGCATAGTGTCTTCCTTACGGGCAGCACGAAAAGACAGCTGACGCTAGTAATAGTCCTGCAAGTGGTAACAGCAGCGTTGAGGCCAGTGTGCTTTAGCTGTCCTTATGCTTTTTCATATGGGCAGTTGTTTCAACACTGTGGTCATGACCATCTGCCCAGTGTTTTTGAATGGTAGTATGGGGGACCCTTGGCAGAATCCCCTACACAGAAGACCTGAGAGTCTGTGACATGGTAACGTAATGATTTTTCTTTCTAAGGGGAAGCAGATGAACTTAACATTAGATGACTATTGTCCCAAGGTTTTAAGAAGGTCACCGAGTCTTTAAGCCCCTATCAGAAGGGGGTTGAGAGCATGCACTGTGTTCAAACTCCCTGTTAAGTCTTTGTTTGCTTAGAAATCACGCTGGCTTGCTTTTTTATATAGGAATATAGAGAAAGTTGTCTCACAGTGTCCTAAATAACTTAAAGTTGTTCTTGGATGTCACCATGGGCCATGATGTCTTCTCTGAGGACATTAGTGACAGCGTCTCAGCACCCTGTGGTCTTAACCACGACACTCTATGGACTCCTTAACAGAAAATTGTGTCTATTATAGAACTTTTGATATGTGGAAATATGGAGGTGGAAACAAATATAATTACTTTCTAGTCTCTCAGCCGAGGAAAACCATTGCTAGTATTTTTCTATATCTTTCCCAGGCTTTTTTTCCCCCCTCTCTATGTATAGATTTTGGTTTTGATTTAAAAACTGGTGATTATACTACTTATGTAATTTGATGTTATGTTTTTTTTACTTACTTTGTAAGTATTTTCTGTCTCATTTCAAATTTTCCATAAACAACTTTTGTAAGTTTTATAATATTCATATAACATAATTTACTCTTCTTTTGTGGTTTGATGTTAAAGCCAGTTAGCAGTCTTACACTATTATAAATAATTCTTGGATGCCCATTGAGGCTTGTTTCCTTAAGATATTTTCCTGGAAGTGGAGTCAATAGTCAAAGCTATAGATATTTTAAGTCTCTTGATGCAGATTGCCAAATGGCATTCTGGAAGATTGGAAACAACGTTGATGACCAACAGTGGGGATATGGCTATATAAATTATGGCATTTTCCCATGATGGGATATTATGCAGCTGTAAAAATTGTTTTAAAAGAATGCTGACATTTCTTGTGGTATAAAGATTTGCTTTATTTAGAGAAAAAGTTGATATATATATATATATACATTTTTTATACAGAAAAAAGACATAAAGGAAATATAATAATTTCTCAGCAGTGAACATCTTTGGTTATGTTATTGTATATAACTTTTATTTTGTCCTTTATTATTTAAATAATTTTCAAAGCTTTTATAAGACATACATATTGCTTTAATAATCAGAAAATTGCTTTCTAAAAGCATTAAACTAAATGTATGATGGTGTTAAGTTTCTGCCTTTTATATGAGTCCTTTGGCATTTTTAAAGCTCTTGAGAAAAATAACACCACCAATTTCACTATGAAAATGAAACTTCAGTTCTTCCAGCTATTCAGTTCTATACTCTAGTATCTTGATTTTTGGAGCAATCAGGGAATGAAGCTATAGAGACAGCGCAGAGTTGCTACCTTCACCCATTAAGACATTTGCCTAAATTCAACTCTTTAAATGGTGAGCTCTAAACTGCATACACGTAATGTGTTCATTCATTAACTCATCTGTGTATTCATTCAGAGTTGTTTATTGAGCACTGACAGTGCTTAGGACTGTACTAGGGCCTTGGAGATAGAAAGATGGATGGAAAATGATGCCTGTCCTCTAGAAGTTCACAGCTTAATGTACTTTAACAGGCACTTGATACATGCCAAAATTTTGGGGAAGTTACCAAAAGTAATGGAAATTTTTGCCTTCTGTTACTTGGACACATTTTAAATATTATTTCTCTTGATTTTTTTGACATCTGTGCAATATTTATGACTTGAGAACTGTGCTGTCCAATACAGTAGACACTAGACACATGTAGCCATATAAATTTAAATTAATTAAAATGAAATAAAATTTAAAATTCAATTTCTCTGCCACACTAGCCGCATTTCAAGAACTTAGTGAGCATGTGTGACTGGTGGCGACCACATTGGATGGTGCAGATAGAGAATATTTCCATCATTGCGGAAAGTTGTATTGGACAGCCCTACCCTAGGAGGAAGTGTATCACTCTCCTTTCCCACCATCCCCACTCCATGTCCTCACCAAGTCCTTCTGAGACTTTTATTGTAGCCCCCCAAGTGGACTCCAGTGATTCCCCTTACAATCAATCTTGCCCATCCTCCTCAGACACATAAACCTTAAAGAACCGTGAAGAACTGTGGCTCCCCAATTAAAAAATGTTTCATCCACTTATCTCTTGACTTCCCAATAAACTCCAGCCTCTTTAGGCTAGCCCTGTATAACCCATCCTCCACTTCCCTCTCAGGCCTATGGATGACTTCAGCTAGTTGCAACCATTCCCCATCTCCCAAGCTCCCTCTGCTCTTTCTTGCCTTTGAGCCACCCTTCATGCTAACCCAGCTGTCAAAAATGCCATTTTCCCTCTTGGCCCAGAGAAAGAATCACTTCAAAATGCCACCTTTGCCATGAGTCTTTCTTTGATCCCCAATCAGAAGGCCCCCCTTCCCCCTCTTAGCTTAGGGCTAAGAATTTGTAACATTACATGGCATTATTGCATAACAGATTGTATTGTATTTCTTGCTCATCCCCTTTCCTCTTCTAGGCTGTAAAGTCTTAGAATGGTTTAAATGTGCCGTGATAGGACTCAAAAATTTTTGTTGACTAAATTTAGAGGCACACAGGAGTCACTATCTTTATTTTAATTGTACCATTTAAGTGCATTAAATACCAGAGTGGCTCTTATTCTAGGAGTTTGAGTTGATAGTCCGTTTTAGAGAGCTAGTATTTTGCTCACATGCCTGGTGTAATTGGAAGTACTGGGATTTCACACGGATCTTTTGGTAGGACTTCCAGGAAAATCAGGTTTAAATACAAAAGAGAACCACATTAACAATAGAAACATTTCTAAAACCAAATAAGTAGGAATGAGTAAAGAAAAGCTGTATCTTTAGCAGCTGTCCTTGCCAGCTTTACTTTTCAAATTAAATGAATAATTAAAGCTTCCTTGAGGCTTTGTGGTGTTATTGTTTTACGTATTGGTGTTATCAGTTCACAGATCGTAGTTGCAATTTTGTGGCAGATGCTTTGCTTTACAGCTAATTACATGGCCACAGATGTAGCTATAATTCCAGCATTAGCGCCTAATTACTTGCAGTAACCAGATCCTTTCCCTAAACAGTCCAGCAACTCGGCATTCATTGCATCTAGCATCATTCTTTTTAGTGTGGAGATGGAGTTTACAGAGACTGATACACCTGAGAAATACTCTACCCTTGGCAAGACTAGAACAGTCTGTCTTTGGGACGTCAGAGGGTTGTTCATCCGTGTACCCATTTAGAGACCACAATTTGGTCCACCCTGCTTTATTCCTCCATCAGGCTTTTATGGACTTATTCCCCTCTTGGTTTGTACTTGTGTTGCAGTTCTGTTCTCTCAATTTGGGGCATCAAAAAACGTCTAAACTGGGGCCGGCCTGGTGGTGCAGGGGTTAAGTTTGCACGTTCTGCTTCGGTGGCCCGGGGTTCACCGTTTGGATCCCAGGTGCGGACCTATGCTCTGCTTGTCAAGCCATGCTGTGGAAGGCGTCCCACATATAAAGTAGAGGAAGATGGGCATGGATGTTAGCTCAGGTCCAGTCTTCCTTGACAAAAAAAGAGGAGGATTGGTGGCAGATGTTAGTTCAAGGCTAATCTTCCTCAAAAAAAAAGAAAGTCTAAACAATTCCTGCATCTTTTGGGATCAGTGAATAGGAAGGAGAGGCTGAGTCCCCCACAGGACCCTCTTTATTTCGTTATTTTATCTATCTTTTGTTAGCTACTATTCCTTTATTTGTTGCCTCCAGCTTTCCAACTTCTAGTACAGGAACAACAGTTTAGATTTTATTTAAATTGGTGCTTGCTTTTAATTTCATATCTGTTACCTTTCCTTGTTTATGTAGACTGTTTTTGGGGAGAACTTTAAGTAGAAGTTTATACTTATTCCAGCTCTCCAAATGTTGCACAGAAAATCAGAATCAATCATTCAAAAAACCATAGCAGATTTCTCCATTCCTTTAATATATCTTTTAAATAAACATGATTAGGAAAAGTCATGGAATCATATTATTATATATATTTTGAGATTAATAGGGAGTTGAGGGGCCTGCCCCATGGCCGAGCACCCCAAGGTTACACTGATTCGGATCCTGGGTGCGGACCTAGCACCACTCGTCAGGCCATGCTGAGGTGGTGTCCCATAAAGCACAACCAGAAGGACCTGCAACTAGAATATACAACTATGTATATTCTAGAACATAGAATACTATGAACATAAAATACTATGTATTCTATGTGTATACAAATATACGGCGGGGGGGGCTTTGGGGGGGGAGGAGGAGGAGGAAGAAAAAGATTGGCAATAGACGTTAGCTCAGGTGCTAATCTTTAAAAAAAAAAGGTAGAGAGTTGAGAGATCATCAAGTTCAACCCTTCTGAAGAAACGTTGGCCTAGGAAACTGAAATACCTTATCTAGGGTCTGCTCCAGCTCAGGGGCAGCACTGGGACTAGAACTCACGTCCCCTGAATTCCAGCTCAGTGCTCCATCAGCAAGATTCTTTAGCTCTGGAAATAGAAGAAACTATCAGCTTTGCAGAGCAATTCCTCAGGGTTGTACAGTAGTGTCCTAGACCTCCCAATGGTTAGCGTTTAGGTTCTCTGCCATTGTTCAATGACTTTGCACACCAGTTATGGTGTGAGCATCAACCAAAACCTCTTGATGAGATGCCACAAAACCCTCCACAGCAAAGAACATATCGGGACTGCATAATGCACTGGCAGATCTGTTTTTGTAAGAAAGGAGTGATGGGAGTCTTTAAATGATGTTGGGCAGGTCATGCATGAGAAATGGGGTAAAAGGAAATTAAAGCCAACAGATAAAGGAAGGCATAGGAGCCACATAAACTGAGCAAGTTTCCATTAATGAGGTTTTTGTCTCCATCTTCCAAATTCATGATGAAGGACATAGAATAGAATCTGAAGCAATATCTACAAAGTCACATGTGTTGAGACCAAGTACAGTCATGCATTGCTTAACGATGGGGATATGTTCTCAGAAATGTATCAGGTGATTTCACGGTTGTGTGACCATCATAGTGTGTACATATGCAAGCCTAGATGGTATAGCCTACTACACACCTAGGCTATATGGTGCTACTCTTATGGGACCACTGCCGTATATGTAGTCTGTCATTGATTAAAACGTTCTTATGCTGCACGTGACTGGGTGGTATTGGTGACAGTTTATTTTTGAAACTTTGCACTGTGATAAACATCTAAAGAGTATTTTAGAACTAATCAGCACCATTCAATGCATGGCCACGGAACTGAGAGTGCTGTGCTTGCTCGTGTTACTCTTTAGGAAGTGGGAGCCCAGGGCCTGGCACCTAGGCACCGACAGTCTTACGAGGGTCATATGTTGGCATAAAGTTCACTACAGTTAACAGTGTATGACATGAGCCAACAAGACGTAATCACAGCTTCATTTGATAGTTAAGATTTTCTCCATATGGCTAGAGTGATAGAAATAGGGTGTATCTGACCTGAAAAGTCTGCCTTAGAAATTGCATCTTTGATGAGAGAGAAGGACGTGATGCTGTGGAGAGTGAGAGAGGAGGTCATCGTGATAGTGTTAAGGGCAGGATTGGGAAAAGGCACAAACTGTTGAGATAAAAGCGACGATCCCCTCGCCAGCTATCCGTTACCTGTTCTCAGAGCTCTCACTGAAACAGTCAAAGGCTGATCTTTTACTTGGATACTTTTGTAATTCTCACTAAACTGGAGATGAGATTTTAAAATTGCCTTTCTTCTTCTTCCTCCCTAGGGTAAATAGCAAAAGCAATTAAACAAGATATTTCTTTTAGTTTTACCTAAAGCCTCACCGCAAAGTAACCTGCATGCACTTTACCAAGGAAAGCCTGGGCCGCAATCCTGTGGACCACACGTGCTACATTAATGTGGGAATTTGCTAACTGTTCTCAGATGCTGTTAAAGCATAAACATTTTCAAAGCCCAGTATGATTAATTCATAAAACACTTCAGTGAGGTATGTAGGTGCTGAGCCTTATTATTGTTGTTATTATCTTTCTTATTTCACAGTTGGACACACTAAAATGCAAGAAGGTTAAGTGCTTTACCCAAGGTCACTCAGGAAGCCAGTGGTGTAGCTGGAGCAGGACAGGAGAGCTCCACGCTGAAGAAGGATCCAATCCTTTGTCTACTAAAAATGGGGAGATTGCTCTTTTGTCTACTAAAAATTAAACCAAAAAGGCACTATAAAGTTTTTGAGAATTGAGGAATCTCTATTCCATTTCCGTTTGTTTCTTGAATAATGTTGGAGGGGCATATAGTATTTCCCAATTTGGTCCATTTATCATTTTTAACAATTTTTGGAAGAAATGATTTCCAGAGTGGCCCTTTTTGTCTGTATGATAGTTTCCAAAAGCTTCCAAGATTGTACCTTTAGTTTCTGAGAAACAGCTTCCATTTCATTTATCAGTGAGTTAATGACGTGTCTTCCTTTGAATACAAAGGGTAAATATGCATTCATTGGGTTGAGTGTTGACCCTTTTGTAAGCTGTGGCTGCCTCAGAAGACGGCAGCATTTGTACTAAAGTCTCTGCTGTGTGCTGATTAAGTACCACTGAATGAATTAATAAGAATATTGAAACAACTTTTAGTGTTTTTTTAATAAGCAAAGACACAGTTTCAATCTGTTTTTTAGGACCACCTGCTTGTTCTAAATTATTGAGGCAGAGTAATCCAGTCAGGAGCTAAACTGTTTTCTCTTTTGAAATTAGACATCCTGATATGTTAGCGTTTCTTTCTCTTCTATAAAAGGGGCTCAAAGTGACCCCTGCTTTCCAAGCTGGCGAGATTACACTTCCACTTGTAGTGACAGATTGCAATGCCTCTCTTCCTGACAAATCTATCTTTAGAGTGGAGCAAGACACCCTGACCGCCGTCATCGCATTGGCAGTAACACTCAGTGACTGCTTGGGACGATACAGTTTGCATCCCGGCGTCTGCTCCAGTGGCCCGCTGGGATGGGTTTGTATGTGTACTACACATTTGTAAGTGAGAGCACAGGGCTGCAATACATTTTTAAAATATTACGTTAGCGAACACAATCTATACTGTTGGTAGCAAAAGCACTCCTATCCCCACACACGGCAACTGCATTGCTGCAGCTGGTCTTTCTGTAGAAACAAAAACGACACTAAAACAAACCAAAGTCCCCTACCAAAATGGAGACACAGTCCGTAGTACTTATTGAGCACTGCACACAAGACAATGAGTGATGCAAAGATGTGGAACTTCTGGGTCCTTGTCCACTAAGGATTCCATCAGATGCTTGCAGTCTCATTAAGAAAGAGAATAAGACCTGTACACGGTTACACCTGACATTGAGAAAGCTGTGTGTAGAGGGTTTGGGGGTCAGCCAGTCTCGGGTCCACACTTTACTTGACCACTGACCTAGGGGTCTTTGTGGCCTTGAGCAGGTTACTTACCCTGAGCCTTTGTTTTCTTATCAGTAAAATGGGAATGATAATACTTATCTTGGAGGGTTGTTGTAAGGATTAGAAACATTGTAAGATGCCTAACATAGCCTAGAATTTAGTCAAAGATCAATAAATGTCAACTGTTAGCATTACTGACAATAATGGCACAAGCCAGTGTGTGCTCAGTGCCACATTGGTGATACAGGTATAAATGCTGTAGAGGGTAAAGCAAATTAAATTTCTTTCAGTCCAATTTCTAGATTTTAAAAAATTGTAGTTCATTTGTCATTTTCCTTTAGTTCCATCCTGATTTCTTTTGTTCCCCGAAAATGTACTGATTTTCATAGCTGCCTTTGTAATGGCGAGCTCTTGATTCTTCACAGTGGTGGAAGCCAAGGAACACATAAATAATTGAAATTCCAAGGTAGAACAGGGGGAAATCTTATTTTAGTCTACTTTCCAGTCCAGTCTTTCATGGGCCAGAATTCTTCCAGAAACATAGTAAGCAGCAACGTGAACTGGTTTTAATCTTCCTTTCCCCATTGCTTGCCCATTGTCCCAGGTGCTGCTCATGACTTGTGAAACGAATGAAAGATGGCTGTCAGGTGGGAGAAGAACAGATTTCCCTTGAATCATTTATAAATTAGATAAGTAATTGTAGAATACTTGAAAAATAGCGGAACCCTTTTCTCTGAATCTGAGATACAAATAAAATTTTCGGAGAGTATTAAAATGCCTCTGAGGCATTGTTCAGTTAGAAAGTGGTAGTGTTGATAATACAAACTATGAGCTATACCAGAAACATTCCTATTTGTGCTTTGTATGCAATATGATTTTTCCTGCTGATTTGTCTTCCTTCATATTTTTCTTAATCCAATATTAAATGTAGTTGGTATTCCCTGAACAGTACCTGACTAATGAGGGGAAAGTGACCCTGAGGGATAGAAGCTATCAGTAGAAACCTTCTGGAATTAAAAATTGGCCATGGAAGATCCACAGGCTTACAAGTGGATGATTGTGAATTGACTCTAGATGAAAACTGCCATGTTTGGTCATTTGTCTTCATCACTGTGAATATCAGTAAGTTCTCTCTTGCTATGCAAGGAAGGGAAAACAAGTCCCAGGGGTCATTCTGAAGGTGAGGGTGATGGTAGGCAGTGACATATAAAAATCTCTAGGGAACAGGCCTGCACCCCCTCATTTTGAAAGTCACCCCCCCAACACACACAGTGTGAACTTCTGCATGTATTGAGAGATATTCCTGAGAGTAGTTTATGGCAAATGCAGATGAGGTGAAGGCTCATATTTAAAGCCCCCGTAACTGACTGCAGCCTCCTACTATGACACATTGTTCTTCTAGGGGACGTTCACACTCATGGGAAAGAATTCAAAAACGAAAATAAATCATCCCAGTACATGAAGGCAGAGAGGAAACCAGTAAAAGAAAGAGCGGGAAGAAAAGAGGACGGGAGGGGCTGCCGATTTTCTGTCAGTGGCTGATTTTCCCCAAGAGAGCGTGCCCTGATTTACAATTCAGGATCATATGTTCGTTGAAGAAATGATTTGTCTGACCAGCCAGGGTTTCCTCTCATTAAGTTTTCTTACAACGTAGTAAACTAAAGTAAAATTTAGAAAACTGTGTTTGGAAAGTAGAACTAAAAAGTACCTGTGTAATTGTACTCCTCCAAGTGCATTTTTTTAAACTGAGAGAAATAACTTATTTTTCAACTAAGAAGATGAATAATAATTCTGTGGCTGTGATCAGTAGTATCCTTCTTCTTTATGGAATGCCAGACTTTAAACTACCTTAAACATCTGAAGTCTCTTATAAATGTTAAAAGGCAAACTGAGCTCAGTGCATCTCAAGCCACTCTCTTCCACGGCAGGAAAAGGGTGACAGATACTCATGAGTGATGGCTGCAACTCTAGCTACTTCCCGTTTCTCAGTCAATGAGCTATTTACATTGGCGGCTCCATCTTCTTCCTCTTTGCATTGATTTTTGGTTGTTTTGTAGAGTCCTAAATTGGGTCTGCTTGGGTTCTGAAACCAATGAAGAAAACTGCATCAGTATTTCATCTAAAAAAAAAAAAAAGGAAATAGAATCTACATCAATAAACTGTGTGTTTCATGACATCGTAAAATGCCTTTGCCTGAGGCAGAATTGGATGAAAAGCAGCAGGATGTGGTTTTGTTAAAAAATCATGACCAGGCAGATAGCAGTTTGGGATAATTTAGACCTATTGTTTTTGTATATACAACATTTTTATGTTAGACTTGAGTTAGGAGCAAAGAATTCTGGTTGAGTTCCAAAATCACAATATTGGTGCAGTTTCTGGAGCCTTTGCCCCAAACTCAATCCCTAGAAAGAAACTGACAAGAAGAGAAGCGTGTTTGACAGCTGGAAAGCTGCAACAGGGCAGAGATTGTGCCACAAAATTTTCTCTCTTTTTAATGTATGTTCGAATAGATCTCTTGTGTAACATTACAATTTTTAAAGTTTTCAATGTTTCCAGTTTGCTCCAGTTGTCTCGTTCAATATTTGGTTTATAAATAATGTTTGTCTTCATTATAAGTGTAATATATGCTTATTATAGAAACTTCAGAAAATACAAAAAAAAGTGTTGTAGCATTACAATAAAATCCACCAATAATCCAACCCATCCAAGATAACTACTGTTAAAATTGGACAGACGAAAGATGGCAGCTCCCCCACCCATCCTCTCCAATGTTTACCAGACGGTCTGCATGTGTTCCATGTTCTGACTTCCCTTTTGTTACAGTGGATGAAGGGCAACCACTTGAACCCTGTATCTAATCCCTTCTCTTGCAGTCAGCTTTGTACCTTCCTTTCTTTAATGAAACTACATTTCCTTCCAAATGCTACTACTTTGCTAGCTTTCATACAATTGGGTTTCTGTATTTGCTGTCTTTGCTTCCTCCTATCCTATTCTTTCCTTCTCCTGCTCCACTGGGTCTTCCTTTTCCAACACTCTACCAAAACTGTCATTGTCCAGGTCACCCGTGGCCTCAGTGTTGCAAATCCAGTGGTTAATTCTCTGTGCCATTTTACCTCTATGCAGTATTTGATACATTGATCATTTCTCCTTCTTGAAATAGTCTTTGGGCTCATCTTCCACGACATCGTATCCTCCTAGGCTTCTTGATTACTCATCAGCTATTCTTATCTTCCTCTGCTTGACCTGTTAGTTTGGACAGGATTGATTCTTCTTGAATATTCTCTACTTGCCCTCACTTTTTATGTGACTATGCTTTAAATGTCATTTCCATGGCAGTAATTCCTAAGTTTTTCACCAATCCTATCCTCTGCACTGAGCTTCAGATAGCCAGCTGCATACTAGGCACTTTACATGGTATGTCCAACAAGACATGGCCAGATCGAACTTTTGGTTCTCTAGATCCGTATCCTACCACTCCAAAATGTGTCCCCCTCTTAGTGGTCATCACAGGATGGCACTACCATCTAGCCATAGCTCTAAACTTTGGAGTCATGCTTGATATCTCTTCTTCTCCCAAACGTCACCTCTACTCCATCAACAAGTACTTAGATGATGTCACACTCCTGTTTAAAATCTTACTGTGAATGCTAATTAACTAAATAAAAGGCAGATTCATTACTTTGGCTTTGCAGGATCTGACCCTTGTCTGTTCTCTGAATGCATCTTGTCGCAGTCTCCCCACCTTCTTGCTCCCCATGTTCCAGCCCCAACAATCTCGTTTAATTTAGGCGTCTTTGTCCTTTTATTGCTTATTCCTCCTGTCCTTACACCATCAAATGCTGGTGCTTTCCCCTCCTATTCAGGTTCCATCCCAGATACCTTTCCTCAAGGCAGCAACCCCATCCCTCCCACTTACCTTCCATCACATATGCCTGTTATAGTTTCTTCACAGCATTTACCAGAAACTGAAAAGATCTTGTTTCTTTAAGTATTTGACCATCGTATTTTATTCATTTAGAATGTAAGTTCCAGGAAAGCAGTGACCTTGTCTGTCTTCTCTACCACTTTAGACTCAGGGACTAGAACAGTGCTTCATATGAAGTAGGTGCTTAATAAATATGGGTTGAATGATTATTGAACACATTTTTTTTTTTTGAGGAAGATTAACCCTGAGCTAACTGCTGCCAATCCTCCTCTTTTCACTGAGGAAGACTGGCCCTGAGCTAACATCTGTGCCCATCTTCCTCTACTTTATATGTGGGACGCCTAACACATCATGGCATGCCAAGTAGTGCCATGTCCGCACCTGGCATCTGAACCGGCGAACCCCGGGCCGCCGAAGCAGAACGTGCGAACTTAACTGCTGTGCCACCGGGCCAGCCCCAAACAAATATTTTGAAGTAATTTCCTCAAGTCCTTTTTTACTGTGAACTAAAAACACTGTATTTTAATCATGTCTTACATAGTTTTTCATTGCCTGATTTTTTTCAATTACTATCATAAAATTAGCATTTTCCTGTGTTGTTAGACATTTTTTACAATTTTGTTTAAATTAAAAAAACTAATACAAGTTAGTTGGGCAAACTTCAACGTATAGGTAAACTAAAAGAAGAGGGAAAACTGACCCGTAATTCTCATCGATAATTTGCCACATAGCCCTTCATATATAGATGTATAAATACATAATACATTGTATTAAATTATACATGCTTAATAAATACAGCTTTTAATGACTAAATAGTGTTTTGTCCCTATGGCTGTGTCGTAACTCATTCATTATTCTATGAATATTAGTTAATTCCAGTTTTTCAATTCTAAAATAATGTTGCAGTATGATCTTTTGATCTGTAAAGCTAATTTCAAATTCTATGATTCTAAGATTCGTTCTTTTAATAATATTGGTAAGAGATAAGCTTGTAGTCTTGTGTTTACTTCATGTTAATAATCATAACACAATGACATCATAGCTGCCTAATTCTGCTTTGACTTACTATTTCCAAGTGTGTCTTTCTAAAGGGATTTTCTTGAGTGGAGAAAGGTTGCTTCTTAAACCAAGGAGTACCTATGAGAGGGAAGGACTAGAGGGACCCACATAAACATATTCCTTTTGTGGCGTTTTCTCTAAGACTTATTCACAAGCTACCAATTAAGACAAATCCTTTTGGGGTAACAGTAAATGGCCTTCATCCCAAGGGATTTGCTTGGTATCTCTCCATCTTAACAAGACCAGAAGGGATCCTTTATCTTGGGACAGCAGTGGACAAATGACAGGGCCAGTTGAGAAGAATTATAGTAGGGGGCAGGCCCCATGGCCAACTGGTTATGTTTGTGCATTCCGTTTCGGCAGGCCAGGATTTGCTGGCCTAGATCCTGGGCGCAGACCTAGCACTGCTCACCGGGCCATGCTGAGGTGGCGTCCCACATAGCACAACCAGAAGTACCTGCAACTAGAATATACAACCATGTACTGGCACTTTGGGGAGAAAAAAAAAAAGAGGAAGATTGACAACAGATGTTAGCTCAGGGCCAATCTTCCTCACCACCCTTTCCCCCCAAAATTATAGTAAATAGATGCTCTGTATGAAATATACATATAATATAAATATATGGCTATAGATGCTTCATATCAAGATGCAAGTGTAAAATTCATATGTAACTATCATGTGTTTTGGGTAGTAAGCACTTTCACTTAAATATAGTTGAAAACCTTTATCCAGGAGGTCAACATTACGTTATCTCATAATCTAGGTCCAATTTCACATTTTTTTCTTCTTGTACTTTTTAAATACTCTTGTCTTTCTCAAGTTGGTGCCTTTGGAAGAATCTGTGCCAAAATATTAATGGGGGTTTTCTATGCCTGTGGAATTGTGGGTGGAGTTTCCCCTCATTTTTATTTATCTATATTTTCTAGTTTGTTAAATTAACTTGTTTTCAGAGTTTCCAATAACATAGGAAAATGCAAATTTTACACTGTAAGTTAAAAAAATCGGGCTATGAAATACGACATAGATGTGCTTGGATCCACATTAATGGGTTTTTGGCACTTTGGTAGTCAGCCTCGCCCTGGCATTCGCATGTCGAAGTGAGGTCATGTCCGTTGCAGGGGATTAGCCATATCCACCTGCTCTCAAAATATGTTTTCTGGCCCATGACATAGAGTGCTGATTATGGTTTATGGTGTTTCTATTATCCGTTCCTATTTTATCTTTTCTTTGTATTCCTGTCTCTGTTTTTCTATTCTGAAGTGTTATCAGGCAGTAGCTTTGCAGTGATCCCGAGACAGCTCTGGAGAGCCCTGTGGTCCCTGCCTTCCCTGTGGCTGATGAACTCCTCTGGGGAAGGGAAGAGAGACCTCCTCGATGAATTCAGATAAAGCACTCTTAGTCAGCTTCTGCCCAGGGGTCCCCAGTACTCAGATGTTTTCGGAATTACTTCCTATCTCTCACTTTCAAAGGGCATTTGTGTCATCTTGCTGTTACTCTGCTCATGACCACAATAGATGGGTAAATCTTAAAAGCTAGGTAATTGAGCTAGATTTTTTAGATTAAAAGTACATTTACTGTGCTATTAGTATCAAAGTTATGGAGTAATTCTTGTGTGTTCGTAGGTCTAGTCTGAATTCTTTCAACTGTTATTTTTTTTATGATTGTATTTCCAGCAGTTAGCACAGTGCCTGGCACCCCAAAGAGGCTCAAAAAATGTTTGCAGCTTAGTTCTGGTTTCCTAAAGGAAAATTCAATAAAGATATAATTGACTCTGAAGAGCCTCCTATGGATATTCTAAATTCCATTTAGATATCACTTTTCAGAACCTCCATTAATTACCGTGTTGAACATGCCCACTCCTTGAAACCTTCTTAACGATGCTTCTTAGAGACCTCCCTCCCTTTCCTCCTTAGAGTGGTGCTGCCTGTGTAGTAAGTGCTCAGTAAACTGATCATACTTCAGTTGGATTTTGTAAATGGGAGGACTGTCCTCATTTTGGAGCATTTTCTTAATTTAATTCCTCTCAAAACTGGACATTGGTTTCAAGAGCAATGCTGTTAAATTGGCATTGATTAGCTTATATCTTCATAATTCCATCAATATTCTTTTGGGATGAGTTTATCCATGATTGACTTTTAGGGAAATCAATATATGAATGATTCATGTTTAGTAAGACCATCACTGCTTATTAGCTACCTGTTGACTCCATGACATGCCACCAAGGTGCTTCTCATAAACCAGGAGAAGAGCTAGAACCAGAACCAAAAAATCATTTGGTCTTTTTTTCTTCTCAAAAGTCACACTTTCTTTCCACTTAACTAGGGAGCAGATATATCAGTAAACAAAAGACGGTTATTTTCTCAGGACAAACTCTCATATGCTATGAAAGTGACTCTTGGTTGACATACAGAACACTTTTTCTTTCTTGACAGGATCCTAAAACAAGGTACCTGGGGGATTCAGTAACAGGATTTTGTTCCTCTTCACCAGTCCTCTTGGGACAAAGAGTTTGTTTGCAGATCAAGTTCTACTGCTAAACATGATACTCCATAGTTTCCATGGTGGAGATGCAAATAGAATTCTGAAAATACTCGTGAATAAGTCCCATCCCATGAAACCTACTCAGAGAAACAGAAGCACATGAAGTGCTGTCATGAAATAAGCGATGTAGTGCTGACTGTATGCACAACAGTGGTTTAGGGAGAGGAGAGAACCCACCCAAGATGGAATAGTTAGAAAAGGCTTCAGAGTCGCGGAGGAGGAATCCGGTCATGAAGAGCATCATCAGCTCAGAAGCAGGGGCTGGGGGGGTGGGAGAGCTGGTGATGGCAAAGTCAGGGGAGATGGGGGAGTATTGGTTTGGCTGCACAGTGAGAAGACCAGGTTCTGAAAGCACAGAATGCATGCTAGGGAGCAAAGGGACACGAGATTGAGTTTTTAAAGTGTCAAAATCTCTCTTTTACTAACCATGTTGGATCTGTTACTATTTGCAAATATTGTCAACAGCTTATCAAAGATTCTGTTTGTGTAACCACAAAGACAGTACAGAATACCCTCCTTGGCAGTGGAGCAATGGGCTTCACATTTAATGAGGCTCAAAGACTGCATATTTCATTGAACTCAGACACGACGTTTAAGCTTGAGAGTCTTTGCTGTGGTCATAAAGGGAAGAGCCTCCTTGCAGGTTCTGGAATATTCAGTACGTACATTATTAAATATGACTGCTGCTGTCACTTTGCAAATATCATTTACAAATTCTTCAGACCTGAAGTACGTTTTTTACAAAACTTATATTCCTGGTGATGCTACAGTTGATATAAATTGTATTGGAGGCTGGAGGAAATGCAATAAGAATGCACTTTGCCCTCAATTCAGTTTTTATTAAAATTTTTACTTACCTTCTACAGAATCTCTTTAGACTCAGCTACTCTGCCAAATTCTTGCTAGATCTTTAGTAAGAATTTAGAAGTTATGCCAAGGACCAAATAACTCTTTGGCACATGGTATCTTATTTTAGGTGCAAGCCTTGATTCAAATAGTATCTATCTAATTGAATTTAAAATAGAGCTTATTTTTTATTTTGGAGTTCAAATTTTTATTTTTAATTTAGTTAATACTCATTTCAATGAAACTAGAGTTCTCATACAGTCTAAAAAACCAGGATATATGCTTCTTTATGTTGAATACAATATCGATCATGTGTTTTTGCTATAATTCATTAATAGAAATAGTGAATATTCAGTTTATGGAAAAAGGTAATTAATCTTTTTAGTTTGGATCAAATAAAAATGTCACTGGTAATATATAGTCAGGACACAAATATGAGCACACACCATCACCTACATGATGTTTCATTTCCTGCATTGTGGAACTCTTTGCTATGAAGTAGCTGTTCCACACAGGGGTGCTGTGGACTCAGCCCTTCACTCTTGGTGGCAGTGCCACATATCATTGTTTGTGCTCCCCCTAGGTGGTGTGGGACAGAGGGTAGTAATCCTCCGACATTTTTACTGGAACTGATAACTGGTGTCGCTTCATTTATAGTCTGACCATGGTCCCCTGTTGCTGCTACTTCATGTGGGGGCCTCCTTGTGATGTTAACTGACATCTCCTAGCAGTTGGTGGTCTCACCTGGGATGCAGAGCTGTCCCTGGACACTTCATGGTGCCAAAGAGAAGAAGGTGGCTGCTGTCCCAGAAGCCCCCTTTTGTGTGGCTGTAGATGGTGTCTGCAGTATTCGTGGGCCACCCGGCATCATCTGTTATGAAACGTCCTGCTACCACAGTACCCCAAAATGTTGGTGGTCATTTTAAACCATTGTGTTCCGACATTAGTATCTGCATTAAAAACACCAAAAAAGGTATTTCTCATTTCTTCATGGCTTTAAAAAATGGATTAACTAATCAAATTGAAAGGATTGACCCTCAACTTTGTTACTATCCTGAAAAGTTATTAAGCACATTTGATCTTATTTCTGATTTTTATTAACACTGAAATTGATTTTCCATCACATTCAGGATCAAGTTCAAGCTCCTACACATGGAAAGCAAGGCCTTCATGATCAGGCACCTACCTACATCTCTGATATCTTTGCCCTTCAATTTCTTAGTTACTCCATGCCTATGCACACTGCCCTACTGTCATTTCACAGATGGCTCCTCCTGCCAGATATGCCACCTCCATTCCACTACCTACCCCATCTGTCTGCTTTGTGGTGCTCCAAGGAGGGTCCTGGGACCACTTAAAATAAGATCAGATGGGAAGCTTATTAAAAACACAGATTTCTGGGTCACATCTGAGATATATTGCATATGATTCTCAGGGAGAGCGGAGTTGGGCTCTGTTTTTAACAAGGTCAACCTAACATGTGAGAACCACTGATCTACAAAATGACTTTCTTCTTTGAAGAATTGGTTCCACCATCGTCCATCTAGGAGGTCCTTACTTGTTAGGATCTCTCCTCGCCACCTGCTCCTCTGGTGTTGTGTGTAGTGTGCAATGCTTTACTGCCTGCTGTATTTGCCTGTCCCTGCCACTGGTCCTGGAGCTCCTCATGGGCTGTGACATCATCTGACAGCTCCCTTCGTCCAGGACTTAGCACACAGTTTAATAAGTGCCTATTTATTTGTTCATTGCCAACTCCAGATTAGCATGCTGTGACATTAAATTATCCTAAGAGTATTCAAATTAAAGTCACACTGACTTGTTAGTTTGACTCTAGAAGCCTAAGAAAGTAGGTGGAGAAGCATTGTTTTCTCCGTCTTTTTTAAAGAGATCCTGTTTAAGCAAGTGAGGGGAAAATAATAATATGACATTTTAAGTTATGAAGTAAAAACCAAGTATGAATAAAAAGTTGTTACCTGTTTGTCTTGCCAAGCTTCTTCGTATGTGAAAACTGAAACATTGACTCAGATAAGGAAGAATGGAAAAATAAAGACAAGTGAAATTCTCTTCATGAAAATGAAAAATAATTTATATTGTTATTTGAAACAAACCCATAAAATAGAAAAGCTGTATTGCTACAACAAGTAGACAATTTGTTCCTTTTATTTCTAAAGTGATATTACTTAAACCTTTTTTTATTACATTTTCACAGACCACAAGATACAGAATGTTTAATACAGGGTCATAAAAAAGGCATACCCATAAAATATCTGTAAGCAGAGGCTCTGTGGCAGAATTCTTCTGGTGTTGCAATTGCAATGTTATTCAGGAAGATAAACAATCCAGCATCGCCCTCGAATCAATGACTGTGTATTGAATAGTTACTCTTTCTCCAAACTATGTCCTCACATATTGAGGACATTTTGTGTAATTGGAAATTTGCTAGATAGTCATTTAGTTCTGGGACGTTTTTTTTCTCCTCATTTCTTATTATCTCTCTAGAGGAGTAGAGAAAGATAGAAATTGGACTTAACATGTTCCTTAGTCATACAAAAAGAATCCAAAGGATATTCAAAAGTAGCATTGATGGTTTATTCAGCTTTAAAGTTGCTCTTTGCCAAGACACTAAGTTGGACTTTAATTATAAACTTGTCTCAGTGAGAATTTGTATTGGTTCAGCAGCAGACCAAGGAGTTCCCTGTTGGTATTTACATCCTCGTGTAAATACCATTCCTGTTTTGAAACCATCCTCCTGATTCAATGCGAATTCCTGTACTTGGATCTCTCAGCCATTTGAAGTGTCCTTTGAGCTGTTGTGGACAATTTGCAGTTGTGATATAATGTCAATAGTGTTTACTTTGTAACTGCAAATAGTATTTGGCTGTCATAAGTCTAAGTAATACAATTGTTTTGTGTTTTAACTCTACCACTGTCCACTGAAAGATTATTTCATACTGAATATTGGTGTATGACGTGTTCACCTAAAGTGACTCAAGAAGGACGTCTCTAGGTGAGGTTGAGGCAGACTGCTGTCAACGTGTCTGAAAGAAAGACTTCAGTGAGCTCAACTATGTAAAATCTTCTAGATTAACATAATAGAAAAGGTGAAATTGGACACATTTATACTGGAAGAAATTAAATTAAGTTTGAATAGCATTGTGGGGGAACAAAAATGCTGCCTCCTTCACCTGAACTGTCATTGGCTTTCCTTCTTTCACTCCGGAGTCTCTGAGGAACTCAATGACTGCCTGCAAGTTGTATAAGATATTTCTCAGTGTGGCCTATTGGATGGGTAAACACAAAATGTACTTGTGTTTAATTTGTATGTGTGTATGTGTGTGTGTGTGTGATCTTCTATCTTCCTGTCCTTATTCTGGAAGAGTTGGGCGTTTCCCTGGAGACCTTTGGTTCTTCAAGCACATCTGTTCCAAGGGGGCAGGTGAGGTGGTGTCACGGCCCAGGTTGTGTGGATATAGAGAGGATCTGGGCCATCTTTAGAGCTCTTGTTTGAGAGGCAAGCTCCCTGCAAACCTGTGTTCCCCACGCCCCATCTCCACCCTCTGCCCCAGCCCACATATCTGCGTAGCTGGTGGTATGAGGGCTCCAGGAGTGAGTGCTCTGTTATCTGGAGATGCACACCTTGGCTGTGCTCCAGCTGTCCCCTTCCCCCTATAATTCCCACTCCCCTGAAGCAAAGTCTCATCACAGTGCTAATCCTTCCAGGGATTTTAGCTGCACTTATAGATAGAGCTGTACCGGTGCAGAGGACTCTTGTTAATAAAGAAGGGAAAGTTCATTAAGAGAAAAGAAATGTTCCTGCTCTCACTGCTGAGCCTTGTCATATTCCCCAGGAAATAAAACAAATGGAAGCAGTGTGTTCTTTATCAGACTTTGAGGTACGAGTTCTGTAACAAGGAAGACACCAGGAGAATGAGAAAGGGGGCAGTGGTCTTCCTTACACACACCTGGTGGGGACATGAGCCTGAGAAAGTGAGTGGAAGAGGGAGTTGTAAGGATGCTAATAACTTAGAAGGGGAAGGCATTTTAAATTGGGTTAAACTAATCGGTGACTTTAGTTGTTATTGACTGGTTCTTTTCTCCTCTGCAAATGACTGAATAGTACATATTTGGGAAAGGATACACTCAGCTGCAGGGAGCAGGCTTGTTTATAAACTACTAAAAATCTGGGGCTAGCAAGATGAGGGGAAGGAAAGATGGATTGAGAACCAGAAGACCCAGGAGTCCCAGGTTTCACTCACAGCTCTGTCACCAATTTGCTGTGTGATTTGGGGAATACCGCCTCGCCTGTCTGGAGTGTTTATTCCCTTCCTGTGACACCAGGTAGAAGAAAATAAATTCATCACATGTATCCTATCCACACCATCTTCTGGAAGGGACAAGAATCAGTCTGTGATGAGTTGGTGAAAAGGTTTTAGAATAAGTCCCTTTTTATTGAAAATAAATCTGAATTTTTCTAGAATAACAGTGAATGGGAATAATAATCGTGTTTACATTGTTCAGTTTTATGCTACAAGAATAACTTCTAATGCCTACAAAGTTCATTACAGTGCCTTGGTTAATTTCTCCACAAGGTTGACCACCCTGGTCCCTAGTGAGATGTGTGATACCTATGGTACAATACATGCATGAATAATGATACATAACATAATGCCAGCTAAAATCTAACAGCAGCAGATTTATATGTGTTCTTGATAAATCTTTTTGCAGGGGATTCAGAACTGAGGCTGGGAGGCAGAGAGGCTTGGAGGGATCTCTGAGGTGCTGGGACCTATGTGGCGACCGTGTTTATAGGAATTCCTGAGTGGGCTGTGTGGATAAAGGGCTGTTGAGGCATTGTTGCTGTCTGCAAGGTAAAGTGACAGCCTTCTCCTTTCTGTCCTCACTAGACCTTAACTTGTCTTGGTACCTAAAGCCCTCTAGGGAATTCATTTATTAATATCTTCCAGGAGAAAATGCTGAGGGTCTGAAATAAAGCAATGGCAGTGACGATGGAGAGAAGGGAGCAGATTTCAGTGATATTTTCAAGGTGCAAAGGTGGAAATGATAGATATTCGTGCCTCCTTTTCCTGAAATAGCCTTCTCTTCTGGCTGACACTTCCTCATCCTTCAGTCTTTCAAAATTCAGTACAGGCATCATTTCCTCCAGAAAATCTTTCTTCCTCACTCTGATTGGACACTCCTCTAACATCCAGCTTCTACTTCCACTGCACCTGCACTGTGGTTATTGATTTTCTTGGTGTCTCCCTGAAGGACCCTCTTATTTTAACTTGTTGCTCAGGGTGCCTAGAATAGAGCTTTGCTCACTGTGGTTACACAATGAATATTTATTGAGCAGATGTCTGAAGGCCTGAATTGGAGGGTGAGGGCAAAGGAAGCATCTAGAATGATGATCAGATTTCTGTTTTGGAACACTCATTGAAATGTTCACTGTTGTTATCTAATAACGTTTTATAAATTGAAAAGCATTATCTAAAACCTATTATTCAACTTACTTTGAAATCAGTATTTTTTCACTCAAATTCTTTTTAAAATTGACTTCCAAGTTTACAAAGTTGTTGGACCGAGAATTAGGCTTTTCTTTGTATTTGACAGAAAGATTATAAAATCTTTCATACATGTATCATGGAGCATGAATTTATAGGAGTGTCCATTCCTCTGTTTAGTAAGTTAGAAGCATATGTGTGTAGTTGAAATGCAGTCTGTTAAATCTCAAAAGAAATTTTCATTTTGATTTATTGAGATTTTTTTAGTCTCCATTTGTAATTAAAAGAAGTTTCCTTTTCAATTTAGTTCTTAGCAGCCAATGTTTAATTATCATATAGAAAAACTGACACACAATGGTGAGTTAAAAGTTGACAGTGTGAAAAAAACAGAATATAAACTGAGAATAAATTGCTAAATATTAAATTGAAATTGAAGCTTGTTATTCTCTAAATTTGACAGGAGGTTTCTTAACAAATTGAACACATTAGATGGTTTTCCTCTGCACTTCTTTGAACACACCCAGCACAAAATGTTGTATTTGATATGGGAAATATTGAAGAAGAGTTCACCTTGTCCATTTACTTTAGCAAAATTTTACCAAAGGAATTTTTCACTTTAGCTGGCTATTTTGACTTTGATTATGTATGTTAAACAGGGAGCAGCAGAGAGATGAAATGGTTAGCTTGATTATTCAACCCCAAATGCCATTTCACTTTAAGTTCTGGAAAGAACTATAGCCCTTTGCAGGACTTTCCTAACATTCCTTTGAATCTTCTTGGAGGCATAATTTATACTGGTGATTTGTGCTCTCCTAGCACTTTGCATGTGTTTCTACTGTAGATATGATGCCATCACAGTGTGAGTAACTGTCTGAGACTATAGCTGGTTGTAAGAGCTTCATAGAAAGAGACAATTTGTGGCATTGTCATCTTTGGTTTTCCTAGTGCCTAGCACACAGTAGATATTCAGCAAAGGCTTTGTAAAATTACTTTAATTATCCCTTGGCTCTGTTTCAGTTTGGTGAGGAGACAGATGTAGTTCAACTGAAACCACGAATGTCTGCTCCAAGGTCACTCCATTAGCCTATTTGGTCTTCCAAAGACAGGGCGTATTATATTGCTTTGAAGACTTTCTCTTGATTTATTTTTGGCCCTGGACACTTACCCATTTGCTTTCTCTTAGAGCTAGTAAGGAAGTAGGGCCATGGTAGGGAGGATCTGGGGGTTAATTCCAGATTCGACAAGCATCCTGGGAGCCTTAAATATCCCATATTTTATAGGAGTGAAAAAAGGCATCAGCCACCTAGGAGGAGGAAAAAAAGAGCTAGAGGACCATGGACCGTGTTGATAAACAGGGAGAGAGAAAGTGGTGGATAGTGTACGCATATGATAGAGAAGTGGGCCCAGACAGAGCTATGAACTGAATGACCTCAAGAATCTGAATCTCAGGAGTATTTTCAACATTAGGTTACTTCCTGGCTGCTGGTAACATAAAGTGTGTGTTGTAGGGTGGAGGGTGTGAAAGAGAGGTGGCGAGAAAGGGAAAGAAGCTGTCAGGGAGGCCAGGAGACAAAAGGCAGAGTCTGACTTGAAGCACTTTGAGGATGGCCCTACTGGGAAGAGAGTTAAGAAATGTCATGTTGCGGTGACTGGTGACTTACAGTTGAAATCTTTGTGAGTATGAGTTTTCTCCTAGAATAGCTACTGCTGTCCTAGGCCTTACACAATTATGCTAGCCTGGGGTGTACAAACTTAGTTAAAACATTTCTAGCATGGAAAACAATGCTTTGGTGCTTACTTAAGAGAACGTTGAATTTTGAACCTATTATAGGTCTTTATTCTTACATTTTGGCATCTTCCCACTGTACAAATGGTGAAAAGAAGATGCTAATCATAACATTAATTCCCATAGGAAATCAAGATTGAGAGTTGTTTTTTGTTTTTTGTTTTTGTTGTTGTTGAGGAAGATTCACCCTGAGCTAACATCTGTTGCCAGTCTTCCTCTATTTTGTATGTGTGTCACTGCCACAGTACGGCTGATGAGTGGTGAGGTCTACACCTGGGATCCGAACCCTTGAACCCAGGCTGCCAAATTGGAGCTCACTGAACTTAACCAGTACACCATGGGGCCAGCCCCTAGATTGACTTTTTGATGAGAGAAAAAAAAAACCTAAGACTTGGCTTCCTCTGAGAATTTTTTTCATGTGTAGGGAAGTTCTAAGTAGTTGGTAATGAGAATGTAAAAGGATAATGTTGGATATTTTCGCTCAAGAAGATGTATTTGGATAATTTCCTGGGGACTATGAATAATCCTCATGAACTTCAGAGTGCAAATCATAACATTCTATTTAGGACATGGCCAAAGATGAAGAGATACATCATGGAGGCATTATGCTGGTGACGGAAATGTCAAGATATTTCATGAATCTTGGCCCAGTTCAAGAAATCAGCCAGCATTTTTTTTTCCAGGAACCATTAAATACTAGAGGGTCTGCCCATGGTTAGAGCGCAGGAGCTGAGTCCCAGGCCCTGCTGCCCTCGCCAACTCGCTGTTTGGAATGAAGTGATTAAGGCCAGGCAAAAATGCATGATAACCCTACAGTGGCTATAAAGGGAACTGTTTAATGATCATTCTCTATTATGGAAAAATGAAAAGATAAGTAAGAGGAATGACTTGAGGAATAAAGAATTTTCAGAAAGGCAGTAAGAGAAAGGTGATAAAGGAATATGAGAAATACAGAAGCTTGCACAGATCTGCTAATACTCATCAAGAAGTTTGCCTTAGGTAATATAACTATGAAGACTTGGGTTTGTGTGGATGGGTGGAAAAAAAACAGCAATACGGTGCCATTTCAAGAATTTCGAGGAGAGTAGTGGTTGGGAAAGACTGCAATGACATTGAATGTAAGGATTTGGAACAGAGAAATGAGTTTTGTATTAATATGACAGGCAAGAGGAGCCCTTAACCCTGTGGACATGGACACACCCTTCAAAAATTATGAGAGACGAATGTTGAAAATAGTTGGGAGAAGATTCACTAACTCACTCCTTCAACACACGTGTGTGGAGTGCTTTCCATATGCCAGGCGTTGTACTCAACATGACGAATAAAAACATAAATAAGAGATGGCACCCAAACTCAGGCAACTTAGCATCTCGAAGAGAGGCAGGAATCATGGCAAATAAAGGCAGCAAAGGGGGAGAAGTGCTCTTCACGGGGACACAGAGGAGAGGGTGAAGAAGAAACCCAGGCTCCCTCCGTGAAGAAGAATCAGAAGTGCTCTAGACCTTTGCCCAATTTTATCAGAACTCACCTTTTGTTGTTTTAGTCTGGCAGACCTCTATGTTGTCTTTGTCCCCTGTCACTGAGTAACAAAGGTCAGTTTATAAAAAGTAATGTAGGACTCAGAGATTAAAATAAATAGATGATTGAAGATAGTGCAAAATTTCTAAGTTTAGTCCTTGATATTCAATATATGGTTACCTAAGAGTTACTTAGCAAAACCTACGTAAGAACAACAAAACTAATTTATTCCGCACTGTTTTCGTATGATAACTACTTAAGAGGTTTGGTGGGAGAAGGTGTTTGCTGATGAAGCGTGGAGTCTTCTATAACCTCATTTATTATTTATTTTATATAGAGATGTGAGTGAGGAGCAAGGGCTTTAGTTACTTTTATAAATGCTATGTAATGAGATGATATTACAAATTACCTTGGGTCACACAATTTGTCATTGACTGAGTCTTATTTCAGCCTGAGCCATCTGGTTCTGAAGCCTGGGGTCCAAACTACTAATTAGATTACTTGCCTGAATGAGACCATGCACGGGAGGATACTCTGAGCACTTTCGTCTTATTTGTGAACTTTGTGAAGTCAGGCACTACATATTAATCAGACTCATAAGGTGCTTCATATCTTCTGTGCAAGACAATAAGGTATAAATACAGAGAAATATTCATCCCTGCTTTTCTCACAGAAGTTCTTTGCACGTGCCCAGGGTGCCGTTAATATTTGCTAACTTAAATTTAGATATCAGGTGGAAGTGAATCTGAATCAGAAGATCTTCTTTTACCCTCTTTATTAGTCTTTGTGACTGAGGATTCTGTTTTTCTCAATCTGGGAGTGTCTAGAATCAAGTGACAATATTGAGAGAACTTTAGTAAAATCAGTCAGTTAATCAATCAAACAAACAAACTCAGATACAAATATTTTAGCTGAATATTTTAAGGCTTCCTAAATAATGTCTCCAAATCTCTCGTCTTAGTGAAAGGTACAGAGCTGAAGAACAGAGAGAAGTGGCCTTTTCCATAAAAGAGAGCCTACCTTGAGCTGAAGGCTAGCATCCAAGAGGGAAATACTTTTTAAAAGAGCATAGAGGGCATTGCTCCAGGGAAGGGCATGCACATTCCACTCAGCCGCCCCACATTTAGGATCACAGACATGGGATTTTAGAGGAAGTCACCGCTGCGAGCTCTGCTAGCCCAGCCTTCTGAGCAGTGGGAGGCAGTCTTCCAAACTAACATCTGAATAGGTCATTATGGCCTCTGCTAGACCATCATTTTTCAGTGAAGGAAACTCTCTCTCCATTCAGGTGACTCTTTTCTTCTTCTTCATCTTGATTCAAACCAGGATCTGTCTAATGTGCTGCCTCTGCTTTCTGAGGCCACTCTGAAATTCCACACCTTGAAACTGTGTAGGATAGGTTTGATCTTTTTTTTCTACAGATGAACATTTCAAAAGTTTTCAAACAAGGATTAAGAAGTACTTTCCCAGTTTTTCTTTTCGAGATGAGCATCCCTAGTAACATGATGTGCTCAACTCCTAACCTTTCCTCCTGAAATTGGATGCTGGGACGGAGGACAAACATATGGGGAAATATGATCTCAGGACAGTGGGACTCTCACTTTTTTTAACCTAAAATTGCATTAATTGAGTAATGGCCATTTGAAACCCTTGAATATGTTGGGTAAGTAGTTCCTAAATTAGGGAAATGAGTTCTTTAGAGGCCACAGAGACAGGAAGACCCTAGAATTTTTGAGCTCTCACCTCAGGTGCTGTCCAGGCATCGCCTTCTTGAAACTCTTGTTAATGATAGATTGGGATGCCTCTAGCTGCCTCAGGTCACTTTAAAAATTAGTATTGGTAAAGCCAGTTAAACACTTCAGAAGAGAAGCAATTGCCAAGTATTATTATTATTATTTTTTTTTGGCCATAGTCAGTAACCTGGTGGGTGTTTTCTCTTTGTAGTTACTGATTTCTGTGAAATCCCATGAGAGTACAGAATCTCTCAGGTGATCAAATCTTCAACCCTTCCCTGATTGCCGTAGCAACAAATCTATCTTTACTACTCAAATTAGTTAATCAATTGTGGTCCCTCATTTATGTTGCTTGACATAACCATCTCTGAGGATTACTGGCTCTTTGTTCTTCTTTAGCTAATAAGTGCCCCATTAGAAGACAGTATTCCCAGATATAACATACACTGAATTATCTGAAGCACTCCTTCAGTGTGTGAGTCAGAGATCTCATTCCAGGATAATTAGTTTGACTATCAGTTAAGGCCATGTTTTCCCTCATTGTATGTTACTGATTAAGGAGAGAAACGTGCACAATTCAGTTTACTGGAAATAGGTCGTATATTTTATTTCTGTAGTGACCAAATATTTAAAACCCAAATCAAGACATCAGGTCTGACAAAGACCATATTGGTTTTTTTTCCTGATATTTGAATTTATTTACGTTGAATCTTTGAAATGTTACAGAAATAAAATCATACTTAGGTATATCTTTAGTCTACTCAACAGACTTCGTTGAGTAGAATAAAAGAACTGCAGATTTGGGCTTCTGTACATTTTTTTGTAGCAGTTTGTTATTGAAATGTGGTTTTTTTCCATATATTCTTTCATATGGAGTCAACTACTACAGTTCACCCAAAATTCAATATTAACAGTCTGTAGCAACTACTAAGGTTATGAATTTATCTTCCGTTTCATTTGACTTCCACCTCTGTTTGGTTAGCCACTTTCATTTTGTTGGTCTGGGTCAAATGTGAAATGCTGACTGTCCTTTGCTGTTTTATCTAGGGTATGTTTGCTAGCATCAGTTCCTCAATCATTGATTTGTATAAAAATTACCACCAGAGGGGCTGGCCCCGTGGCCGAGTGGTTAAGTTCGCGCGCTCCGCTGCAGGCGGCCCAGTGTTTCGTTAGTTCGAATCCTGGGCGCGGACATAGCACTGCTCATCAGACCACGCTGAGGCAGCGTCCCACATGCCACAACTAGAGGAACCCACAACGAAGAATACACAACTATGTACCGGGGGGCTTTGGGGAGAAAAAGGAAAAAAATAAAATCTTAAAAAGAAAAAAAAAATACCACCAGAAAGATTTAATTGGCCCCAAAGTATCACTTCTAGTTGGGTATAATCCACCAATTTTCACTGGTGTTTCTGTGCTGTACGGAGATTTCTTAATGGGTCACTCCTTTGAATCCTAATTCATGAACTACTTCATCGCTGAACTTATAAGAAAGAAATGTAAATTACTGACCTACTTGAAAACTCACCTTTTTTGAGTATCTCCCTAGTTCCTAATTCCCTTTGTGCCTGGCGTATTTTATGTGTGTAGAGTTTGTGACCATGTGAATTATGACTCCAAATCTCAATTCTGGCCATTGTCTTGTTAACAGCAAAACAAGAGGGCTTCCTCATCACAGTGAGGGCCTCCATGTCCATTCAGCGTCAATGTATTAGAGTTGCTCAGTTTGTATATCTAGAAAACTTATAGCCGGATGAGCAGGAGTAGCAGGCGACCTGCAGTGTGCACCTATCACATCTGGAGTCCACTAATTGGGGTTTGTTCATATAGCATGAGTGTGGTACAACAGAACCCCTCAGGAGACCAATTACTGCAAGAGAATTCTCCACTACAAAGAATGAGAACTATGAGATTCACCATGATTCTAGTACCAAGTCCAGTGCATGGGTTTTTTCCCCATACATCCAAGCAGTTCTCCAACATCAGCTGGGCGTCCTATGATTCAACTCAACACTATCAACCTGGAGGTAGCATCAAATTCCAGGGGTTAAGGGCTCAGTTCCACAAGACTGTTCCCCTCACCACATCCCCGCTTCAGGTGCCATTTGCAAGCCCAGATTATCACCTGTGCTTCTGACCCACTGGCTATACATTGGAGATTCCCACAACCCACCCTTGGGTTTGATGAATTTGCTAAAGTGGCTCACAGAACTCAGAGAAACATTTTACTTACTAGATTACCAGTTTACTATAAAAGGATATAACTCAGGAACAGCCAGATGGAAGGGAAGCACAGGGCAAGGTATGGGGGAAGGGTGCAGAGCTTCCTTGCCCTCTCCAAGTGCTCCCCTCTCCCTGCATCTCCGTGTGTTCACCAACCCAGATACTCTCCCAACCCAGTCCATCTGGCTTTTTATGGAGGCTTCATTACATCATCATGATTGATTAAATCCTTGGCCATTGAAGTTGAACTCAATCTGTGGGGGTGGGTCAGGACTGAAAGTTCCAACCTTCTAATCACATGGTTGGCTCCCCTGGCAATCTGCATCCATCCTTAGGTTTACCAAAAGTCATCTTATTAACATAACAGAAGACACCTTTTACCACTCTCCTCACTTAGGAAATTCCAACAATTTTAGGAGCTGTGTGTCAGGAACAGGGTAGAAGACCAAATATGTATTTCTTATTATAAATCACAATATCACAAAGTTCCTCACCTTCCTGCCCTTTTCTCTCCTGACACGCCTGATTGAAAGTCTGTAGCTGAAATCTTCAGAGCTTTCTTATCCAACTGTAGGGTGTCTCCATACCTAAAAGGGAACTCATGGACCGTCAAAGGCACCCATCTAGAGATCAAGGTACTATGACCTTTACCTCTACCCCAAATTAATATTTGTATGCAAGATATGTTAATAGGAAATTTGTATGCAAGATTAGATCATTTTATGTTGGATACTTTTTTGTTACATTTAAGAGTTTTATCATCCATATAAGTACCCTTCCAAGGCTACCTCTGATCAGCTTCCACTAATTACACCAACACCAGGAGAGTAAACATAGTAGGATCCATTGTAGACCTTGGATCTACCTCCCCAGTTTTGACAATGTGTAAATTGCCAAAATCCTTTTATGGTTGTGGAGAAGTTGTAGGGATGATGGTAGGGGAGATTGAAGCCATATGGGGTTGAAATCATTTGGCCAGGCTCATACCAGGAGCAAAAATGTAGGGAGGACAGCGAGTCTTTGCTAATTGATTCTGTACCCTTGTCGTGGCCCAGAATCTTTTCGGTCCATCACTCTTGAGAGCATCTCTCAATCTGAGTTGACAATAGTGATGGTACCCATTTCCTGTGCTGCCTTAGATGGCTTTGTGGGTGAGGTGGAGGAAGAGGACGCTCATGAAGGATGTGAAGTTCCCTTGGGAGCTACTTTCCTTCCTGAACATGCTAGTGGGACCCTTCTCAGAGAAGCAGAGGGCATTAGCTGATAATAGCTTACATCATTACAGCCTGGTTTGGCTTAGCCTTTCCTTGAGGATAACCATGATAACACTCCCAGCCCTAACCTGAAGAATGATCCTAAGCCTGTCAGAGGCGACTGTCACCTTGTACTCACAAAACATCAATTCCTGAGACCTTTTAAGGGTCACAATAAGCAGAGGAAAGGACACCAATGGAACTTAGAATCACAGAGACTTGGGTTTAATTCTTGCCTATGCCATGTACCCCTTGTGAGACTTACCTGAATTTGTTCCTGATCCAATAAACGATGACAGTAATATCCACTTCCTGCTTCACAGAGTGAGACATAATGGGAAGTGCAAAGCCTAGTGTGAGGCATTGATTTCTTGCTTAATATAGGTTTGTTCCCTTTCTCTGAAAGTCCTTGAATGACGTACGAATTTATAGGGATAGGATGGTAGAATGTGGAAATATTTGTAGAGGAGAATGAGTTTAAACATATTGACCATTATGTGCGTGAGAGCAAAAGCCAGATGTTTTCAATTCACTAAACTTTGCCAAAGACACGGTGCATGAGATATAATGGGACACATGTTAGGAGAAAGAGGAAAAGGGAACCAAAGTGAAGGAATTTTAGCTGTAGTCCAGAAGAAACTCTATCCAGGGAGCACTGCTTTGTAGTGACAGTTTGATAAATAAATCCTTGGGGGAGTGTTTCTGAGAGTTGAGCCATCTCTTCTCCTTCCTCTAAAGGTAGTGTCCGCACTGTCATCCCCAAGCTTTCTGAGGAGGCAGATAATGAGGGAAAAGGGATCCAGTGCTGAGTGTCTGCTCCATCCACAAAGAGTTACAGGATGCACGTTTAGTTCAGTGAGAGAAGACAGCCCACAGGTCTGCAAGTTCCCTGAGCTTCTGAGGCAGGAAACCAATAATGTCAGTCTATCTCTGCTGAGTACTGAAATGGGGGACTGACTTCCCATAATCCCCAGATGACAGACTCAGCCACAGAGCTTTTTCTACGAATCCTTGTCTGCTCCTCTCTCTGTTGTTGTGAGAGGTTTCTAACTAACTCTCTAAAAAATTTAGAGATTGAAAAAATAGTAATAGTTGATGGCATGACGAATGCCTCTAGTAAACTCTTATTTAGGGAAGAAGAAATTCCAGTTGGGTGTACCGTTGTATGCCGGTTTGAGACTTTTTAAATACACATCCTTCAGCAGCAAGTGTCCAGGTAGATTTTTATCTTGGCTTTTGCAGCTATCCCTCCACCTCCACCCTCCATGCTTCTCTCTTCCCCAGGTGTATCTAGCTAAGGGTCATATTTTTTTTTCCTTCTGGCTGTAGACTAGCCTTAGTATCTCTGACTCCAAACCTCAGCTGTAAGGAAAGCTTGCCTAAGGCACAGTGACTTGTGATGATGTTCAAGTTCTCCAGATGCGCTGTTGACTGTGGAGTTATGCGACCCCCTACTGGCCCTTGCAACTGTAGCTGTAAACACATACGGATGAGGACGTTTGGTTTTAAAGCACTAGCAGGACCACAGAGAGAGTCTTTTCTCCCCATTAATATTTGCAAAGAGGAAACTAAATGTCTACTCCAAGGGAGCTAACTCCTACGTAGAGCATCTGTTAGGAGTTTAAAACTCTTAGGAGTGTGACTCTCAAAATAACCAACACTGTTTGCATTTGTTTTGCCATCAAATACTGTTTATTAAGGGCCCACAAATGTCGTCCTGGGTTCTGTACCAAGTAACTGAAAAGGACCAGCTATTGCTCTTTGAGAAATCGTAATTTCGAATTGCTGCTTGTTTGTGTTTTGTTTTCTTTGCTCCTGCAAGTCGAAATCGGCGTGCAAGATGTCTTGCAAGTCTGCAATTTTAGTATTTGCACCGTGGTTCATGTTGAAGCGTCTCCTTTTGAGCAATCATTGGAAATCACTAGGAAAAACGAGAGTGAGAGAAGCTCTGAGACAAGCATGGATATGAGCTTGCTTTCAAAGGGAAGGGTTGAAGTTTCTAATTGATTTGATCTGAGGGCTTTTCATAACCTTACTTTAGATAATCAGCCATTGGATTCTTGAGCCTTGACTTGCATAAAGGTAGATGTAAGCTTTGCTCTTTCTTGAGCCTGTCCTGTCATCCAGGGTTGTATCAAGTAAATTACCAAGCATCCTGTATGACCGGCCTACTAGTTTGCAGAGAGCAATTAGTCATAGTGTGAAAAGAGAAATTTCAATAGGTACTCAAGGGGTTTATTGAATAAGCGCAAAGTAAATGAAGACGAGGAGGGATTAAGATATATAAAGGTATATTATCTTTTAAAAAAAAGATCCTCTTATACTACATTATTTCTGATAATTGTGGGAATCTAAAAGAGTTGAAAGGTGTGCTGATATGCCAACACCAGTCAGCATATTTTCAAACCTACTTAAGTGATTTCTTGCACGTCAAATTCTTTGCTAAAATGAGGCCCGTTTTCCTGAAAGTGTTTGTGGTTTAGGTTGCTGGAGCTTTTGTTGTTGCCATAATTGATTATCCTCTGTTTGGATGATCCTGTTTACATCTTCAGCTCTGAAGGACCCTCAGGCTATCTTGTCAGGCTGAGTTTTAAAATTCCAAACTGAATTGTGAAGACAAGACATTTAGGAGATGGGGAGATAATTGTGTGTAACTGGAAAATTATCCAGAAAGGCTTAAATTCTCATAGGAAAGAAAGTCTTCCTTTTACATTGAAAAGGGTTAATATTGGAGGATAGAACAGTCGATAGTTGCTTCTCCTTAATGTTAAAACACTGAAAGTTACTGATAAGTTAGCCATCTCCACGCCAGTCCAAATCTTGAGTAGAACCGACCCCTTGTGGTTTTATGTTCTCAGTAGCTGACACAGTGCTCAGCGTAGCGTATGCTCTCAATATTCGTTGGAAGGGACGAAGAAGGGACGAAGAAAAGAAGGGACGGAGAGAGCTTGAGAAAAGGATTGAGGGAAGGAAGGGAAAAGCAAGCGTTAAGAGAGAAAGAAGAGTAAAAGGAACTGGAAGAGAGTTTGTTTTGTTAAAGTATGTGTGCACGCGCACGCGCGCGCACACACACACACACACAAATTAAGGGACTTGTCCAACCCGTGCAGCTGCTGACAGACTTGGAAACAGAATACAGGTGTGTCTTTATAATATATCTCCTTCTTGTCCTTCTGCTTCGCAGTGGGAAATTGTTTCATAAGCACTTTCAAATCTTTGAAAAGAGTTATAAAAATAAGGTATAAATTAAAATGTCCTTGGAAGAGAAACCATGACTTAAATTGAGTTAAGTTTAAGGGAGCCAAAGAAGATTTTGAAAGGCCCCAGGAAGGTTACATTTCATAGAAGGAAAAAAAATTATGTTGAGAACATCTGGAAAGAAGTTCTTCAAGTTCTCTCTCTGATAGTTCCCTGAAATATTTTAATTTTATAAAAAAATAATACACTGGCAGGTTCATATCTCACATTGCCATCCAAATTTGGACATCTTAACTCTCCTTAACCTCGTTTTTTTCTTTCCTCATTTGTGGTGTCCATATTTTTCTTTTCTCTCCTTATCTGTTCTGCTTGGTTTCTGACTCTGCATGCTTTCCTTTACCTTGATTATTAGTTCTCACATCTCTTATTTGTCTCTGTGCTTTTCCTTTGATATCATTCAGTTCTTCCTCAGCTTTTCCCTTAACCTCTTTTCACCTGGTCCTTTTCTGCTGGTTTATTTGCCAGCTGTTCCTCTTCCTGGTTGGCACTGCTCTCTCCCCTTCTCACTTTCGGTCATTTTTTTTTTTAAGAAGTTATTTATTTATTTATTTATTTTGAGGAAGATTAGCCCTGAGCTAACATCTACTGCTAATCCTCTTTTTTTTTTTTTTTGCTGAGGAAGACTGGCTCTGAGCTGACATCTGTGCCCCTCCTCCTCTACTTTATATGTGGGACGCCTGCCAAAGCATGGCTTGCTGAGCGGTGCCATGTCCACACCCAGGATCCAAACCAGCAAACCCTGGGCCACTGAAGCAAATTGTGTGAACTTAACCCCTGTTCCACCGGGCCGGTCCCTCTCCCCTTCTCACTCTAACCCTCCTTCTTCCATCCTCTCCCCTCCCACTCTTTCCTCTTCCATTCTCCAAGATTTACTAATGGCAGACTGTCACTAGAAATCTCTGATAGGACTGAGATATTTCTCCAGTATGTAATTTAGTGTACCCAGAAACAGCTGTTCTTACTGGGTTTTTTTCCCCCCGATCAAGATTTTGCCAGAAAATAAAATTCTACTGGATGATATTCATAGTATTGGAAGGTAGTTTGCTTAGGTTGGACTTGACATTTTAGCATCTGGATTTCTGATCACTCCTTTCTCAAGATCTTATCTTCACTGTCTTATTCTGTGGTGGTTTTTCTTGGGACTGTGTTATTTTCTTTATCAAAAGCAGTAGACAAAGAGAAATACTTATATAATTTAAAATTTTATTTATTAAGGTATTTAATGAAATAAAATTCACTCATTTTGAGAGTATGGCTTCATGAATTTCTGTAATGTACACAGTTGTTTCACCACCACCACTGTGGGATATGGAACAATTCCCTCAAAAAAAAAGGTTTCCTCGTGCCCCCTTACAGTCGAGCCTCACACCCTGTCACTGCTCTGCTTCTTGTCACCGTGGTTTTGCCTTTGTGCAGACTTCAGTTTTCATTTCTCTTGGATAAATTCCTAGGAATGGAATTGCTAGGTCGTATGGTAAATATGTCTTTAATTTTATGAAATATTGCCTTACTGTTTTCCAAAGTATTGGTACCATTTTTCATTCTCATCAGCAACGTAAGAGAGTTCCAGCTTCTCCACCTCCCTCCCAGCACTTAAGATTGTCAGTTTTTTTGACTACAGCCAGTCCAGTAGGTGTGTAGTCGTGTCTCATTGTGGTTTTAATTTACATTTCCCTATAACTAGTGATGTTGAATGTATTTTAATATACTTATTATCCATTTGTATACCTTCCTTTGTGAAGTATTTGTTCAAATATTTTGCTCACTTTTAACTGGATTGTCAGTCTTCTTGAATTGTACGAGTTCTTTATATATTCTGGATACAAGCTATTTGTTGGACATATGTTTTGCAAATATTTTCTCCTAGTCTGTTGCTTGTATTTGTTTTAACTATCTCTTTCAAATAATAAAGTTTTTAGCCTTGAAGAAGTTTATTTGAGTAATTCTTTCTTTCATAATTGAGGCTTAAGAAATTTTTGTTTAAGAAATCTTTACCTAACCTAATGTCACAAATATTTTCTCCTATGTTTTCTTCTAAAATTTTAGCTCTTATATTTAGGTCCATGAACCATTTCGACTTTATTTTTGCATGTAATATGAGGTTAAGAGGCAAAGTGCTTTTGCTTTTTGCTGTACAGATGTCCAGTTGATGTGGTTCCATTTGCCTCTTTTCCCCCATTGACTTACCTTGGTGAATTACATTAATTGCCTTGCATTTCTGGTATAAACCCCACTTGGTCATGATATATTGTCCTAATTGTATATTTTTTGATTCAATTTTTTAATATTTTTTAAGAATTTTTTTCTATTGGTCTTTAGTTCTCATTTCTTGTGATGTCTTTGTCTTACTTGGCATCAGGTTATTACTAGTCTCATAAATGAAGTGGGATATGTTCCCTCCTCCTCTATTTCTGAAGAAGTTGGTTAGGATTGGCATTATTTCTATATTTGTTTTCAAAATGCAAAGATAAACCCAAAAAGAGTGATATACTAGATGTAGATATTCACATCCATCTCTTGGATCTCTGGGCTTGTTCTAGATTCTTAGGTCAAATAGTGCCATGTAGGGAAATACATTAATCCTTTGATTTTCCCAATTTATCAAAAGTGAAAATTTGTGTTTATGCTATCTAAGATCAACTTTTTTACAGATTTGGGAGTAAAATCAAATCCTTGAATAGCCATTTTCTAAACAGTCCTCTGAAATTTGGAAGAGTAAATACATCTCCGAAAGCTCAATCTTTTGCCAGTCCGAAGGCTATCCACAGGAAGGTTTGGCTCAAGTTGGTTAACAGATCCCTTCAAGAAACTGACACTCGTTTAGATGTGAGTCCAAATATGTTACCAATGGCTTTGCCCTAAGGTGGCTTGTACTCTTCTCTTGCTTACACTAGTAGACTCTTCTTATTTCCCTGTTAACCGTGCTGAATAATGCATTATAGCTTTGACCATTCTCATCCTCTGGCAGTTGAAACTCTAAGAATCAATAATCACCTTGAATATATTTGTTTCCTTTGTAGGGTGTTTAGGAGATGATGATTCTCACTATACTGTGGATTTCAGAGGCATTCGTGTTTACAAACACACACAAAATGGCTCATCATAAATTTAACCAAATTTCTATGATCATTTTATTTTTCACGTGTTTTGTTTATTTGAACACCAACATTGGTTGTGTGATTTTAATGTGGTTCTAAAAGATCACTTCTTTTTCTCCACTCTCTCACGTGGTAATCTTATTTGCCAGTGATGGCTAGAGCATATGAAGTAAATGCTTCATAGCATTTGCTAAATACATCTACCATGAGAAGTAGCAAGACACTTGAAAGCCGTATTCCCTAGAGAAATAAAATCAGGTTATTGTTCTCATCAACCATTTCTCTTTCCAGGCTTCTGAGCTGAAGTCATTGCTGCTTCGACTAGCATGTCTGCTCTCTCTGGAACTAATGGAACTCTTTGGAAATTTAGAGTAACGATCATTATTTTTAACAAAATGGAAAATAGGGTTTATTATCCAACAATCTAATTAGTTTACATTGAAAATATTGATGGTGTGTCACAACAAAGGCACGCCTTTTCTTCTTTGAGGAGAGCAGAGTATGTCTTTATATTCAGTTATTTCAGAGCATGCTGTGAAATCTCCAACTTTTCCACTTCCTGTATCCTTCAATGAGTAACCCAGATGGGGTTAGCGGCTGCTGCCGCCACCAGTTTGTAGCAGCTACAGGTAGAGAGTTGTGTGTACTCTGGCTGCCCAGTGAATTTTATTAAATGATTTAGACATTAAAAAACTGAAAACCACTTGACTTGTACTAACAGAATTGCCAAAGTGACAATAATAAGAAGAAAAAAGTGAAGGACACTCTACAATGATAACATTTATTTTTCTAAAAGAGTTAAAATGCCAGCAATTACATGCATTGTGACCTTTTGGATGAAAATATATCTCTATTCTTTAAACAATACCACTAGGAAGCCAAAAATGATGAATATGTATAATAATAAGTTCATTTTATCTATAAAAAGCAGCTCTTTAAAGCATTCATGTTAATTAGCTGATGCTAAAATGGAGTCATGGAAAGAAGAACTTCAGTCTTATCTTTAAAGTGCATCCAACTTGTACCCAGGCACACTTGATTACCACTCTAAGGACACATTATGAAGAGAAGAAAAACATGTCACCAACCCAGAAGACCAAATGGTGTTGGATTCTGTTTTAAAGTACAACTATAGCTTTCAATAATCTTGGTTTCCTTATTCTGGGCTCTTAACTTGTCCTGCAGAGGTATAATAATTTACCATGCAGACATATTAGAAGGTTATACTGGTAGTTGGAGATGTAATGTTCCTTAAATTCTCAATTTTACCTCAGTTTTTTATTATCCACAGGGATGAAGGGAAGCTGTGTTGGACCATTCAAAGATAGTTCCAAAATTAATTGCCTTTGCCCGGGGAATGCAGTAAAAGAACTCACTTGAAGTACATCCAGGCATGCACGTGTAGACACTCAACACCTCTGGTCCTGGCCTTGACTGTCCTTTCTCAGTTCTCTCTGGGAGTTGATGGTCTAGTGTATTGAAGAGAAGTTTAGATTCTGCTTTTCTTTAAATATATCAGACACATGGCTTGCTTGTTGAGTTCTTTCTCCAGTCATGGTGAAGACTTTGCAGTAGTCCATCTGTCTTGTACAACCCATACCCCTGGTATTGAGTTAAAGAATGACTGAATGGACCGCCCCCCCAGGGAAGGCAAGGGACTCACTTCAGATCAGGTTGCCAATGATGAGGCGGAAGTGAAAACACTCCGTTACCAATTGTATGGCTTGGTTTTCATTTAGCTTCTTTGTACACCAATTTGTCCTTATAAACAGGGGATAATAATACTTATCTGGCCAATGCCATGTGTTTTAATGAAAATTAAATGAAATCATTAACATAATTTTTTTTAAATTTCAGCACTATAAAAAACATGATACATAAAAGTTTTTATTTCCTTTTCAAGATAAAACGTTCTGTATTTTTAGATGAAAGGCACTGCATGAGTTTAAATGCACATCATGATACACTTCAAGGCTTCCAACAAAAATACTACATAAGCCTAAAATTGATGTAGCTTAATTAATCTTTCTTAATTAGCCTGATGCTGCCTTTTTACTGCAGTCATGTACATTCAATGACATGTTGCTTAGATATTTTATTTGAATAATTAAACTACCCTGTCTTAAGCCATAACCACAGTGTCATCACTTAAATGTAATTCTTCAAATAAAGCCAGTGAAAATGTATTCTCTTCGATCGGAGAATGACCCAATTCCCAGGGTAAAGCCAAAAAAGGAACAGCCTGGTGTGTTCCTCTGCCCAGTGTGTGTAGGTGAGTGGAGTCAGCAGGCTTCTCTTTATCCTAAGTGTCCATAAAAAGCTTCAGAAAGGTCAGGATTCCAGGGAGATGTCTTTGTTGTTGGCATCTCAGTTTTCCCCAGGCTGCCTTTGGCACACACGTTTGTGCCTTTCTGCAGAGTAGCAATAACGTTACACTCTCTGGGGGAAGAAACTGGGACAGATGGACAAAGCCAGAGGGTGGATCTGAATGATAGAGAACAGGGCCCACTAGGCAAGGGGTAGGCCTTGAAAGGGAAAAGGACTGGGGTGTCCTGTATTATAACTGAATGGCCTTTGTAATTAATAGAATCAATGGATATCTCTGTTTTTAAATTCTCCTACTTTTATGCACTGGCCACTATTCCTGCTGTTCTGCCTTTAGCTTGAATTACAGCCTTTAACATCTTAACTCCAGTATTTGAAGGGGAGACTTGCAGAGGCGGCAGAAAAGGAATGTGTGTGAGACGGCCGGCGTCTGGGTGTCATCGTAATAGGCCGTTTCAAAGCCCCGCCGCCCCACACTCCAGCAGACATGGGAGACAACCCTGCTGTTTGTAAGGGAATAGAGGAGCATCTCCCTCACCGCTCAACCTGAGATTTGAAGACATAATTGTAGTATTGGCAGTTGTGGTTTTACCTAGGGTTTGGGTTTGCCCTGACCGTAATGTATGACCCCCTTCCTCTTCTCTAAATTGAAGGCTGTATTTCTGAATTTGGCGATTCCTATCAAAACCTGGGCTGACTGAGTAAGAGTTTCTCTCTGAAGGGCAGACTTTGAAATAATAAGTTCTAACAGCACTCCATAACCCGGGCTGGCTGAAGATTGTTTTCCAGCGCGACTCTGTGTTGATTTTCTTTCTCTGTGAAGCTTTGTCTGGATTAAACCTCAGGTATCGTGTGGGTTGCCTCACTTCCCTCAGCAGCCTGGTGGGCAGTGGCACCAGCTGGTGTAATTCTGTTGACCTCTTTTACACCCTCAGTTTTACACTTTTTCTTTTTAAACTTGATGTAGCTGTACATGACGAATTTTCTATGGAAAGCTTTTGTTCCTTTTACGTGCAGGGAACCTCTTTGGGCTCCATGAAGTCCACATGGACTCAATTCATGCTCTTGATCCAAAAATGTTTCTTAAGCCCATTTAGTCTCAAGAGAGAGCAATACACACACATACACACACACACACACACACACACACACACGTATTTCGTGTAGTTTTGTGCTTCTGCGTTCTGTAGTTTTATTAGTATGCTTAGATAGGATTTTTCTCCCAAAATTTAGTAGGAATGTTTGAATATACTTGAATCTTTAGGAATATTAGTGTAGGGTGCAACTTGATAAAGCTAAAAACAAACAAACAGGAAAACAAAACCTATTTGGCTTAACTCTACCTTATGAGACTTATTGGAAAGAAACATTAGCTGTAGAGATGTGTGATATAATAGAACATGTGAAGAATTAAAGTACCATTATAGTAACATGCTTGGTTACAAACAGGTTTATGTACTTTCAAACTGTACTATTTTAGTCTTGCGAATAACATATACTTCAGTACAAAACAAGCTCCTTTAATAGTCTACAAATAGTGCAGGTGCTTCCTACAGTGGCTTCTTGTGAACAGTTTTATCTTTGACTAGAATATGTAATAGATAGAATGCAAGTTTTTTTTTTCAGGAGAGATTATCAATTGTTATAAATCTTGATCTTCTGAAATCAAAAGCATACACCCAGCTGGGAAAGAAAATTACTTATAGTAAAACCATAATACCATTTGATGTTTTTCTTTTTTCCATTATTAATCCCCCAATATCTTAGTTGTTGGAGAATAAAACAGAAGTGGGTTTTTTTGGTTTGTTTTACTAGAGATACGAGCAAACAATAATTTCTTCCATTGTCTCCACAAACTATTTGTAACTACCCTGTCCCCTTGCTAAATTAATAAACAAACAAAATGGAGCCCATGACTCGGAGAAGAGCCTGAGATTTCAGATTTCCTGGGTGATCATAAGCCAGCAATGAGCTATCTTCTGGGTAGTATAAGTAAAATACCTCCCAATACTAGTGTGAGTTAAAATTAAACTCTTCATGGTGAATTTGTGGTAACTGAGGATCCTAATCTATGACCTTTCAAATAGCAACCTTTTTATCATCATCATGATTTCCATTGAAACATTAACCAAGTTTTTCATGCTAGGGTCCCCACTATCCAATTACTGTAAATATATATAACCTAATTTTTTAATTGGCCTAAGTAAAACATAATATGGAGAAGGTAAGCAGATCACAAAATAGTCCATAAGGCTTTGAAATGTGTACTAATAGGTACAGCCATGTGAAATTGCCAATATTTGACTACTTTTCACCTACAAAAATGGCATTCACTTAGATCAGAGCTACCAAAATGCCACTATTTAGTGGTTCAAGTCAAGAAACCACCATTGGTGAAGTGAAATGTGTGGTGAAGGGGTTCAAAAGGAGCAGACTTTCAGTTATAAATAAATGTCATAAAAACCAGAAACCCCCCCATGGAGTGCTCCCAGAGCAAAGATTAGTTCAGCGCAAAGAGCGTGGACTTTGGAGCAAATCAGTGCTGTGTTTCTGCACAGACGCTGGCCTTGTAGCTCTAAACTCAGGCCAAGTTGTTCACCTTTCCTGAGCCCAGTCTTCTCATTGATAAAATGGAGACCAGACCTACCTTTCTCTGCTATTTTGAGAATTAGAAATAATTTGTGAAAGAAGCCTACCATACTACTTGGGGCTTAGTACAAAACCAGTAAATAAGATTTGTTTTCTTTTTATTATTATTTCTATCTTCTAGACACTATGCTAAATATAAGAGGTACATGACTAATTGAAAATTGAATTCAGGCAAAATCAACTTGAAATTCTTAGAATCTAAGCATCTCTCTCTCTTTCTCTCTCTCTCTCAAGATAGGTAGGTAGATAGATAGATAGATACCCACCCACCTACACATGCGTGTATACACATATACATATAGATATTGCTTTGAGCCTTTTAAATGGATACTTTTCTAAAATAAGTTAGTACTTTTATGACTTGTTAAATGGACTAACCAAACAAAATACGAACTTTTCTGAATGAATCAGACATCAACATGACCATCAGTTCTTCTGCCATGCATATAATACCATGAGGCCAGTGGGACCTATTGAGTTGTATTAGGTCTTGTCTTTTTCTCCCCAGAATAATGTGTTTTGTAAGCTTTTGTCAGTTTTAATAGATTTTCTACTTCCTCTACTATTGTGGCCATGATTTCTCTGTGCTGTCATAGAACCTATAGCAAGTCCTAACCCAACTTACTTATGGCTTCTAATATTCTTTGGATTTAGAAAATAGGTCACCAAGCTTGTCATATTTTTAGATAAAGCATAAAAGCAAATAATCTGTGAAGTCAATGGTGTAAGAGCCTTTCCTCCAAGACACAGCAGAGAATTTCATTGCTTGAATTTTGTGACTTGACTCATTGATTCTCAATTATGTTCCAAATATGTAAGATTGCCAGATAGATATTGGTGGATAAATGAGATGTCTCAATAAGGAACCAGGGGTGGTAAATCTGATGCAGAGCTGATAGAAATTACCAAATTATTCGATTTTAATTTGAAACTCGTTTCGTTTCTTTCACCTCAGAATCATTAAACTCTTAACCATTAGCTTTGGGTGGACTTGGCAGTTCAGTCACAGATATAGTTGTTATCTCTTCATTGGCATAATACCTTTAGTTTTCAGTGCAGCTTCTAATAGTGGCTACAGGAATGAAAGCTTAGCTGCTTGGATATTTGGGTCAGTATCTGTAGATCTCTCTCATATTCTATCTTGAAAACAAGCTCCACCATATAAATGAAAGGTAGGGCAAGTGTATTGCATAAACTCAGTCTCATTTTTAATTCTAAACTTTGAAGTAAATGTTAAATATTTCAAACTCATGATATTTTTTAGATGACAAAACTGTAAATCAACTTTTGTACATAATATTGTAGAAAAATCATAGTGCCTGTAACCTTGAAAAAATGCTTTTCCTGTCAACATTATTTTTTGTTTTCCATACTTCCTCATACCATGTCCATTTACACTCTTGACCATGACAAACTGGGAAATACTGATAATAACTCTAACCTTTTATGTAAGTAAAAATTTCTTTGTTAATTTATCTGATTGAGAATTAGGTGTTAATTTCTTGGGTTTGCCATTGAAGTACATTTCAAACATGTATGTGTTTAGTGCATATTTAAATATAACTATCATGAAATATAGTAAGGAGTATCATTGGTCATTCGATGCAAAGTGTCAGTTTCCAGTTGACCTGGACTTCTGTTTCTATGAGAAGTAGAGGCATCAGGTGCCATTAGAAAGCTTCTCCCTCTGACTGTGAGGTAAGTCTCACCTCCTTTCGTTCTACTAAGGCTACAAACTAGAAATAAACTTCCATTTTTGCATCCACATGGTTGAGGCAGTTTTAGGAAGTATGACTGCATTGGGATCTGCATTTCCCAGATCAGATGATTCCTAATGCATCTGCTCACATGATTTTGCCAGCACCAATTGGCTAAGTTCCTCTCAGGCTCCTTTCATTGCAAAATCTAATCCGATTAGTTTCTTTTCCTTTGGAAAACAGAGCATTACTCTTCTTTTTTATCTTGAAATAAATTCATTAAGGAATTTATTATCGTCTTCCAGTAAATGATTTCTATTAGGCAGTTTAAATATTTCCAAACGATCTTGCTGGATTAAGATCAGTAAATTAGAATCCATCACCTTTCTAAATTTAGAGTTCTCTCATGAATGATGCTTTGAACAACCGAAAATTCTGTTAAAAAGAAGTGTAGCCATTTGATTTCTCTTAATAGGGCTTTTCCATATTTAAATCTACAGTGACCACCAGAAAGTATGATAGCAATTTCATACATAAAGTTGTGCATTGTTTACAGAAAATAAAAATATAGACATTGGAGCAAATGATGAATTCCTAGTGTATGTAATACCTGGTCTTTTCATAATTGCAGAATTTTTCCAACGTGCCAGATACTTTAGCTAACATTCACCTGCCTCTTCAAAGGACACTTCTCTATTTTTCACTATTCCTCATTTTTTTACTTGATGAATAAATGTGCACTATGCACTACAAGCAAGGCTCCTACATAGAAGCATTGGAACTCAGAATGTTATGTTATGAGGTTTAAGATCCAAGGCCAGCACATGAAAGCCTATTTAACTCAAAATTACCTGAATAACAGTTCTATCAAACTTAGTCGTCTTGGAGAACATTATTTCTATGAAAAGACAGACTTCTAAATTAAATGCAACCAACAAAGCTACTCTCACTGAAACTATAGAGGAGATGCCCACAAGTCTGAATGTGTGATTGCTGTGGCCCCGCCTGGCTACGATGAGGGAGATTAAGAGTGGGATTAGGGTGGTTCAAAGAGTTATAATGAAGAAAGTAGGAAGATGTTAGGAGGTTTGGACTGAGGGAGGAGGAATGGAAGAGCAGCCCCAGATGAGTTCCCTTCTCCTACTTTCTTCCATTCTTCCCCTTATCCTTTCTGTTTCTCACTTTCCAGCCTTTTCAAAATTAGCAAGAGTCTATGGAGGGTGAAGATCAATGGCCCACATACTATACTAGGCAGAGGTTACAGCTCCCTCGTCTTGCTTGCTTCTCTTTTCCTCTCCTGCTCTGCAAGAACTCAGCCCTTAAGTGAGTTTCATTCAGCTGAGAAGTGGGTGGGTGGGACTGAGCCTTGTGTAGAGGACAAGCGCAGTGTGCTGTTGAATAGGCCTGAAGCCCAGTAGCAACAGGTTAGGGGAAGCGGTGTCCTGTGTCAGACTTTCTCGGCTTACAGATCTTAGCAGTTATGTGAGTGGTGTTATTGCTTTTTATTTAGGACACACTATGGGATACTTTTATAGGATACTCTCAAACCAAGAATTCGAGGTCTGCTTTTGCCTATGGGGTGGAGTTTAATGAATCCAATGAAAAATTGGCATCTTGACCATGATTCTTCTAAAGACCCTGATTCTTATGGTAGATATATTATTTTCAAAGCAAAAAACAAGATGTAGCAAAGCGGAGGCATTGCTGCTGCCAGGGAACCCCAAAATAAGATTACTGTTTTCCCTTATAGTTTCATTTGTTTTGGGATACTTGGAGGACATGCTGTGTGCTAAATGGGGGCACACGCAAAATCAGTGCATATTAACTCTGTGCTCCTATAAAGGGTCAGCTCAGGTTGTGATTTGAAAGGATTTGGACCCTAATTTTTCCACCTAATAGTCTATGGCTAATTAACTGACTTGGTTAGAAATTAGCCCTCGAGAGCTTAAGGTCAAGGGTTTAGTTTCCCTGTGGACCAGTTTATCTTCTCTGTTTCACGGTCATTGATTACACTCCTAATCTCTCTTCAGGTGACTTGCAAAGTTATGTTATTGATTATGGAAGATTGAGTATGAATGAATCAAAGCAAAGCCATTACCAGAGCAAAATTACTGCCTGTGGTTGGCAGGTCAAAATGGCACACTAGTTACCATCATGAAGTTTGCTGTTGGACGGGACCTCAATGAAAATCCTGCCTCTGCCACTTTACTAGAGTACTTTGGGCAAGAGGTTTCACTTCTCTAAATCTTAGTTTCTCTAGCCACAAAATGAGGATGATATTAGCCTCACAGGGCAGTTATGAGGATTATCAAGACGTGAGCTGTTATACACAGGAGGAAATATGATCCTTGTGTACACTGGCCCAGCTCCCCTGGGGTGTGGCTTTCTCACATGCTCAGGGTCCCAGAACCTCTTCCCATTCCAATATGCTCTGCTGCTGCTCATGTGTCTGCTCAACTCCCTGCCCCACCCTAGTTCAGGCAACTGCCGTCTGGAGCCATCCACCGGGAGAGCTGCCTATGAGGGCAATTTGTTCAATGATTTCATTTATTTAATAGCACCTTTAAACTAAATGATTCTGAGTCGTGGGAGTTATACAGCACAAGGAGAGGATGGGAATCTCACAGAAATGTACACAAAAGATAAATAGGCCTATTCTGTTGGAGGAAATTACCTAGATGGGCTTAAAGCTGTATCTGAATCTCCATATTTCTTCCACTTTATCAGGGCCTTCCAGTTAGTTCTAGTCCTAAAGTCATTTTCAAGTTTGTGCTCCTGAGTAACTACTCTGCTTGTTTCCTCATTTGCAAATTTGCTCATCTCCTAGGAGAGGGCTGGGAGTAATAGGGACCATAAAGAAGATTCAGCATACAAATTATAAATAAGATCAATAAAAATATGACGGAATGATGCTTTTAAATTCTCCTTCTAAGATTATTAGCTCTTTTTTTGTGGAGAGAAAAATGCAAATGTGATGCTAATTATGAAGATCCATCTGTTATACTTAAAGTACCATAGAAAAAAGCCTAAATTTAAAGCTGTTCTGTGGTACTTTGCCATCTTTGAAGACCCATTTTGGAGAGGCTGTTTCTCTTTCAAACAAACTTTGATGTCCTCTAAGGTAGCGGGTCTTCCTGAAAGACTCTGAGCTGCTGTTCGAAGGGCCCAGGTTATTCTGATCATACCACTTTTTGTTTGTTTCATTCTGCAGTAAATATGTGGTCTGTACCAAATATATCCTTACTGGACAATTGAATACTTTGGAAAAGGCTGTCAAGTAAATTATGAAAAGCAAGTGTCAGCTAACGACCAACCCCTGAGGAGCTGTTCAGAATATTTGTCTCTTTTAATACCTCACTGACAGGGATTCCAAAGAATGCCTTAACAAAAACAAAAGTTTACTGAAATCAGCTCTGCGCTAGGACTGGGCACTCTCCTGTCAATTTTGGTAAGGTCCAACTTAGTAGCTGGGTGGGTAATTAATCTGACCTCTCTCATTCTATTTTTTTTTTAATTAGTAAGATTGGAAAAGTTATTTCCAACAGCTCTTTGCAAAGTCCTGAGTTAAAGGGCATTTCTAAGTATTGTTAAATCCCCAAAGCCATTCCCAAAACCCTTTTCCATTATGTGATGTGACATCATTAGGCTTAGAGATAGAAATGTGTAAGTTATTGATACACAAGTACTAGTGGAAGACACTAGAAACTGTCAGCTATTTGAAAGAGAAGAGAGAGAGGGTGGCCGTTCAGGAACTGAGCCATGAGGGCCTGCCACAATTGAGGACAGAAGTCCATGGGATGAGACCCTGAGTTGCCCTCACAGTGAAAGCCAAGGAAAGAGTTTTCAGGAGACTCTTGTAAGTAGTGTCAATGATGCAGAGGCCGGGAGAGTGACAAGGCACAAGTTCACAATACAAGAAATAAAATGAAGAACAGAATTTCAGAGCTCAAAGAAACTTCTGAGATGTTTAAGTCCAGTCCTCCCAGTATTATACACAGACTGAGAAAATGAGGTCAGGAGAAATGAAGGCACTTGGGCGAAGCCACACAACTAATCAGCAGTAGATCCCGGATCAGTTCCGTCTCCTGATTCTCAGCCCGGGGCTTCTGCAGCTTTATGGCCTTCCTTTGCCTTTGCCCCCAGGCGATGCCCACACAGACCCTTGAGCATTTCCAAAGTTTTGATGAAAGTGATATTTTGTTTATTTATTCATTTTTTGAGATTATGAAGTAGTTTATTAGGCTCCTACTTCAGTGAGCACACACACTTCTTGCTTGGAAAAGAACTAATTAAAAACTTCCCTACCATCTACAATTTTAACTGAGTTGAAAAAAAAGGAACCTCTGTGGTAATTTTTCATAGACAGGAAATGATAATGATTTCTAAAAAAATCATAGAAGCCTTGCATTGCTTCAGTGAATGCAACCAGCATCTGTGAGTTTTGGTGTGTAACTCAGAGCATGATTGTCTTTATGTAGAATGGATCCAATTTCCCACCTCTAACTCTGATGTGATTTTTTTTTTTAATTTACTTTATTGAGGTCATATTGGCTTACAATATTGTATAAATTTCAGGTGTGCATCAGTGTATTTCAATTTCTGTATAGACGGCATCAAGTTCGCCACCAGTAGTCTAGTTTTATCTGTCACCGTACATATGTGCCCCTTTCGCCCCCCCCCCACCGCCTTCCCCTCTACTAACCATTAATCTGTTCCTCTTATCTATGTGTTTTTTTGTTTATCTTCCACATATGAATGAAATCCTATGGTATTTGTCTTTCTCTGTCTGATCTCTTTATAGTCTGTCACATAGAGCGATATTTTAAATGTGACTGTGAATCTTTCTGGAAAGTTTCTCTCCACACAGAAACATTGTGTTTTTTCTTAAAGTTTGCCCAAGAGCTTCTTACACTTTAGAACTTACTCATTATCTCTTAATACTTGGCGATGTGTTTCCTAATAGGAAATAGAGAGATTTTGTGATATAACATTTTAAACAATTTAACAGTATACTTACTGAAATATTCAAACTTTCCAATCATTTAAAAAAAATACTCAGTTCTCTTCCCCAACCATGGAAGAATATTTAATGAAGTTGGACTAGAAAAGAAAGTAGCCACTGTTACCCATTATAATGATGTCTACGGAAAGCAGAACTAAATGAGGAGTTAACGTCTAGAATCACGTCAGTAACAGTGATACTAATAATATAGTAAAAGCACAGCGGCGAGCAATTACCGTCTATCAGAATATGTAAGACTTTTAACATTATAATAACTGTGTAAAGTTCCTCGCTTTTTGGAAGCAGAAATTGAGATTAAGAGAGTTTATAAAATATACGCAGGGGCTCAGAACTGTGGATTTTCTTTCAGTTCTGTTGGACTCTAGTGGCTTAACCACTGAGCCATGAGGTGGCTAAGTGGACCCAACATGCAGGTCATTCTTCTCACCACCTCTGCCATTGTTTGGACCGTAGCTCTCTTTTAGCCCATTGTTAGGTGTCAGTGGGATGCTGGAAAGTGAGACTGGCTGAAGAAACTGCAGTGATCAACATAATTTGATGTGCAACCTGCAACAGGTATGATTGCACAAAACATAGTGTTGTCACTGGGCTTTACAATAAATAATTGGAGACAACAATGACTTTAGTATTTGTTCATCACCTTCATGAGAAGAAAGGTTGTTTTATAAGATAAAGTATTGGTGGGACTTAGAGGGTTAGGGACCCTCAACCAGGAGGCAGGGTCTGTGAGACGAAATGTGCATATGAGGAATTTATAGCTGGGCAGAAAGAAAGGTGGGCATTGAATAAAAATAAGAGGCTATGGAGAAAGAAGTTTCTTTCCTAGAGTAAAACTATTATCATGTATGACTTAATTCAGGTATTCATTTGTTTAACAATTTGTTATCTTTGTATGTAAGCAATATTCATTTTATAAAAAGTTTAACAAAACATTAAAACTAAAAAACATTGCAATTTCACAACTTACAGATACTGTTAACATTGAAGTACATCTCCCTTCAGTTATTTTTTCTTTTCATGTTATATTTTATCTTTCTCGACTAATCTTCTGGAATATTCAGTGGCTACATAAAATTCCCTTATATCACTGCTTCTCAGATGAATAGGTCTTAGGACCTCTTTACAGTCTTAAAAATTACTGAAACCTCCAAAGAACTCTGGTTTATATGAGTTATAGCTATTGATATTTACCTTAGTAGAAATTAAAACTGAGAAAAGATTAACATATTTATTTATTAACTAATTAAAAAATATTAAACCCAATACATGTTACTAGAAATGTATTTTCCCAAACAAAACATAGTTAAGAACAGTGGCATTGTTTCACATTTTTGTAAATTTCTTTAACGTCTGGTTTAATAGATGACAGCTAAATTCTCATATGTGTTTGTGCATTCAATCTGTTGCAATATATTGTTTTGATTGAGTAGATGAAGAAAATTCATGCTGACACAAATACGTAGTTGTAAAAGAAAACGGTATTTTGGTAGCATTTTCAGATAATTATGTATATTCTCCTTTGGAGCCACATTAAAACTTGATAAGCGGTGATTTCTTAAAAGTTCGTTGAAATGTAGAATCCTTGAACTCTTCATATTTTGTTACATTAAAATCCATTGTCTTATCTTGCGTTTTGAATGGAGCCTTTACCCTTGCATAATTTTGTAACATCATACATTAGTCACCTGGAAAATTGATTTACTAAGTTTATAAATCTTCCAAATATTGATACCTTTCACTTTACAATATACAAAAAATTATATTTATTAATATCACTAATGACTTCACCTGAAAGATCTTTAAGTATTGAGAATATGTCAATCATACTGTGATGGAAACAAATTTTCCACAATTCTTATTTTTGCTTGAAAGCTCAAATGTTATCATTGGGAAAAAACACTGTCAGTGCTGGGTTCACTTTCCTCATTGTAAATAAAATGTCTGCCAAATACTCAAGTCGGAACAATACTTTGCCATTTGTTGTTTCAAATAAAAATGATGTTTCACGAACAATGAGGATAGTTCAACTTGAATCTTAAAACGATCAACTACACAAATGCTTTACCTCAAGACAAACATCATATTTCTGTGTGCAAACTTGCCATTTTGTTACCTAGAATGTTAAAAAGACATGCACTCAAGGGTTGATGTTTAATAAAATTAATATTTTGTATTTGTTCATCAAGGATATTCTTAAGTGACACTGCACTATTCTTCAATTGCAAGTATGTGGTGGTGAAGACTAAGTGGCTGCTAGTACACTTTGGTGTGGCTGTTAGTACCATTTGGTGCTGCCACCTTGACTTGTGCTAAGCTGCCTGCAATTTTAGCCACTGTTGCTTTTGCACTGTTGGTGCAAATGTCAGCACAGTGAAAATGGCTCATAATATCCTAGTGTTATTATGAAAGCAGATTCAACCTCATGAACCCCTGCCGGGGATCCACAGACCACACTTTGAAAACCACTGTAATACATTGAAATTTCAAAATTAATTCTGTCAATCTCCTGCTTTGGGGGCATTCTGGTTATTTCTAGAACTGTAAAGAAAATTTTTGTAAAATATGTTTCTAGAAGTGGAGTTGCTGTATTAAAACAAATAAATAATTTGCAAAACTTTTGAGGCATATTATCAAATTGTCCTTTAGAAAATTATATACGTGCATCAGCAACATAATTGTGTGCTTTATTTTCATATGAGCTTTCAATAAGTGTGCACAGCTTTCATGCTTAGAAGATATTTAACTTGACGCCAAAATGATTAGCATTTGTGTCCATTTGACCACTGTACAGTATGCAAAGGAGAAAGTAACATTGGAATCACTCATGCTATAATGCTTAATGGAGATACAGCGTGTCAGAGCAGCAAGCGGGGAGTCTTACGTTGGAATCCTGGTGTCTCCTTTGTATATTTATTAGCTATGTGACTTTAGATGAGTCATTTAACTTCTCAGGTCTTCCATCTGTAAAGTGTCACTAATAATGAATTTCCTCACAAAGATGTTGTAGGGGTTAAATGAGACTACATGGGCAAAGTGCCCAATGCAGTACCTGCCATATGGAAGGTGTTCGTTAAGTAGAAGAGCTTATATTCTTATTGATAATTGTGGGAAACCTCTTCCTGATTCCAGGACTGAGGCTGAGAGGCTCTTAGTTAGACCTGTAGCCGCCTCGGAGAGGGCAAATCAAAGAACCCGTTGGTAGATGTGGTAGCAGAATCTGGGCAGTTCGATAGGCATCAAAAAGCCTGATACAGAGTTGATAAGAGTTACCAGAACAGAAAGAGGGTCAGAAATAGGTCCAGAGAGCCAGGGAAACGGGGTCGGAAATCAATGTGTTGAAGGAGTAGAAGAAACAAGGTTTAGACCAAAGGAGGCCCCTGGTGGCTGCTGGATTATTCGAGCTCTGTGACTGAGGGAGCTGGTTTATAGGGCCGGGGTGGGACAAATCAGAATTCCTATACTTTTAGGCTGAAAGAGAATTTTCTTGTCAACTTGACAGCTTTGAGCAGCAATCAAGGGCTTCACATTTTCATGAAATCTGAGGTTGCTCAGCTTGCATCTTACTTGCCAGTTTTGTTATTATCCCTAGTTTCATATTGGATTTGGGGTAGTAATTGTTTATCACTGAATATGAGATTGACACTAATTCTTTCTCTAGGGTCTTCTGTACAGATCACTGACTTTTGAACAGATGTTCATGTCCAAATGTCTACAGCCTTGTCAGGAGTTTCCCCTGGCCTCATTGCTGCTTTTTGATATTTATTAAGCACTCCTCAACGTGATGGATCATCAAAGGAATATGCGTATTCCATGCTCTTTATAGAAAGTGCATTAAAGACAGAATTGTGCATGCACATCCATCATATAAAGTTGTAAAAACCTTAATTACAAGAAATGCCAGTTACTTCTGGTGCTTAGCTTTGTTGTTACCATTCTAACATTAATCAAAAGAAAGCTAGAGTGGCTGTATTAATAGCAGACAAGTAGATTTCAGAGCAAAAAAATGTTATCGGGAAACAAAACCATTCCCTACTGACAGAGAGGTCAGGATGACCTAATAGTTCTAAATACTTATGCACCCAATAATAGAACTTCAAAATATATGAGCCAAAAAAAGGTAGAACTGCAAGGAGAAATAGACAAATTCACAATTATAGTAAGAGACTTCAATACCTCCCTCTCAGTAATTGATTGAACAGTGAGAAAGAAAACAAACAAGTACATGGAAGACTTGAACAACACTGTCAACCAACTTGACCTCATAGACATTTTCAGAATACTCCACCCAACAATGGTAGAATATACATTTTTTCAAGTGCAAAAGGAACATTTACCAAGATAGACCATATACCAGACTATAAAACAAGTATCAATAAATTTAAAAAGATTCAGGTTACATAACATATGTTGTTTGACCACAATGGAATTAGCTTAGAAATGAATAATATAAAGATATCTGAAAATTAGCAATTAAGTGAAATATAAATAAGACGTTTCTTAATAACCCATGAGTCAAGAAGAAATAAAAAGAGAAACTAGTATTTTGAACTGAATGGAAATGAAGATAAATATATCAAAATTTGTGGGATCCTGCTAGAGCAGTATTTGCAGAGAAATTTACCTGAAGACAGTATTATACTATTAGAATAGAAATGTCTCGAATCAGTGACCTCACTTCCACTTTAAAAAAAAGGAAAAGAGAGTAAATGAAATCCAGAGTAAAGAAAAGAAAGGAAATAAATATCAGAGTGGAAATCAATGAAATACGAAACAGACAAAACAATAGAGAAAAGTGCTGAAACCAAAAGCTGATTCTTTGAGAAGATCAATAAAACTAATAAAGCTCTAGCCAGACCAATTGGAAAAAAAAGGAGAGAAGACACTAATTACAAATATCAGGAATGACAGAAGTGATATCACTAAAGATTCTATAGATGTTAAAAGAATAATAAGAGAATATTATGAATTGCTACATGCCAGTAAATTTGACAACTTAGATGAAATGGAAAATTCCTCAAAAAAAGCAAACCACCAGAGAAGGAATAGAAAAGATGAGCAGCCCTGTATCTATTTTTAAAATGAATTTGTGGTTAAATATCTCCCCTTCAAGAAAACTCCAGGCCCAGCTGACATCACTGGTGAATTCCACCAAATATTTAGGAAGAAATAATATTAACTCTATAAATGTCTTCCAGAAAACTGAATAGGAGAGACTACTTCCCAACACATTCTCTAAGGCCAGTGTTATCTGTAAGGCCTGACAAAGACATTACAAGAAAAGAATACAGTTCACTATCATTCATGAACATAAGTGCCAAAGTTCTTTAAAAATTTCAGCAAACTGTATCCAACAATATGTAAAGGTATAATATCTCAGGACCAAGTGGAATTTATTCTCGTAATGCAGGGCTGGTGTAACATTCAAAAATCAACCAATGTAAATCACCATATTTTTAAAACTTAAAAAATTAAAGCATGTGATCATTTCAACAGAAGTAGTAAAAGCGTTTGACAAATCCAGCATCCGTACCTGATAAACACTCCCAGCAGACCAAGAATAGAATGGAACTTGCATAGCCTAGCAAAGGGCATCTATGGAAACCCTATAGTTAGCATCATTTTTAATGATGAGAGGCTGACTGCTGTCCCTGAAGATGGGGAACAAGGCAGAGAAGTCCTCTCACCTCCCTTCATTCAACATTGAACTGGAGGTTCTAACCACTGCAATAAAATGAGAAAAAGAAATACAAAGCATCCAGATTAGAAAGGAAGAAAGAAAACTGTCTTTATTCTCAGATATCATGTATGTCCATGTTGAAAATCAGAATGAATTCCCCCCAAAATTTCTTGAACTAATAAATGAATTTAGTAAAGTTGAAGGATACAAGATCACTATACAAAAATTAATTGTATTTTTATATACTAGCAACGAGCACATACATGGACAACAGATTTTTGACAAAGGTGCAAAGGCAGTTCAGTGGAGAAAGAATAATTTTTTCAATAAATGGGCCCGGAACAATTGGAGACAGACAAAACTTGGAGATAGTGCAGGTTTGGTTCCAGACCACCACCGTAAAGCGAATATGGCAATAAAGTCAGTCACACAAACTGTTTAGTTTCCTAGTGCATATAAAAGTTACGTTCACACTATACTGTTGTCTATTAAGTGTGCAATAGCTTTATGCCTTAAAAAAGTACATACTTTCTTTTAAAAATACTTTATTTTATTAAAAATGCTAACCATCATATGAGCCTTCAGCACCGATAGACTTGTTTGAAGCAGGATTGCCACAAACTTTCAATTTGTGAAAAAACACAGTATCTGCAAAGCGCAATAAAACGGGATATGCCTGTATTCATGTGCAATAAAATGCACTTCAGTCTATACTTCATACCGTATACAAAAAAGGAACTCAAAATGAGCCAAAACCTAAATATAAAACCTAAGACTATAAAAATGTATAAGCAAACATGGGAGAAAATCTTTGTAATCTTTAGTTAGTCAAAAATTTCTTGGGTATGAAGCCAAATATACGATCAATAAAGAGAGCACATTGATAAATTGGACTTCATAAAAATAAAAATTTCTGCTCATTAGAAGATTGTTAAGGAAAAAAAAATGGGGGCATATACATTTTTTGTTGTTAGTGCCATTGAGTCAGTTCGGACTCCTAGCAACCCTGCGTAGAGCAGGGCGGAACCCTGCCCAGGCTTTTTGTGCCACTCTCTCACCTTCTCCTGTATCAGACAATGCTCTTCTGCTATTCACTGGGTTTTCATGGCCATTTTTTTCAGAAGTGGGTGGCCAGGTCCTTCTTCTTAGTCTGAAAGCTCTGCTGAAACCTGTCCTCCATGGGTGACCCTGCTGGTATTTGAAATATCGGTGGCATCACTTTCAGCATCACGGCAACACGCAGCCACCACAGTATGACAACCAACAGACCAGTAATGTGGTTCCCTGACCAGGAAAGAACCTGGGCTGCGGCATTGGGAGTGCTGAGTCTTAATGGCTAGATCACCCAGGCTGGCCGGCATGTGCCTGCCATGGAATATAATTCAGTCATATAAACGAATGAAGTTCTGATACATGGTGCAACACGGATCAACCTTGAAAACATTATACTAAGGGAAATAAGCCAGACAAAAAAGGACAAATACTGTATGATTCCACTTACCTGAAATGTCTAGAATAGGTAAATTCATAGAGAGAAAGTAAATTAGAGGCTACCACAGCTTGGGGGAGTGTAGAGTTATTGCTTAATGGTTACAGAATTTCTATTTGAGGTGATAAAGTTTTGGAAATAGTGGTGATGGTTGCATAACATGGTGAATCTAATTAATGCCACTGAATTGTATACTTAAAAATGGTTAAAATAGCAAATTTTATGTTATATATATTTTATCACAATAAAAATAGAAATTTTTTAAAAGACTGTTAAGAATGAAAAGACAAGTCATAGACAGGGAGAAAATATTTGTATATCATATATTAGTAAAGGACTTATGTCAGAATATATAAAGAACTCTCCAAACTCAATAAGAAAACAAAAAGAAAACAATCCATTAACAAAAATGGGGAAAAGATTTGAACAAACGCTTCATCAAAGACAGTATATGGACAGCAGATAAGCACACGATGAGATGCTCCACATCATTAGGCATTAGGGGAATGGAAATCAAAACCACAGTGAGATGCCACTACACAGCTATTAGATTGGCTAAAATTAGGAAGAGGGACCATACAAAGTGTGGGTGAGGATGTAGATGAACCCAGACTCTCATGTACTGCTGGTGGAAAAGTAGAATGGTAATGCCACTCTGGAAAGCAGTTTGGCAGTTACTTAAAAAGTTAAACATACACCTGTCGTATGATCCAGCCATTCTAGTCTTAGATATTTCCCCATAAGCAAAGGAAATATCTGTCCATACATAGACACTTGTATACAAATGCGTATTGCAGCTTTGTTTGTAGTAGTAAAAAATGGAAGCAACACAAATGTTATCAGCAGGTGAACAGATAGTAAATTTTATATCCATGCAATGGATGATTGCTCAGCAATAAAAAGGAATGAACTGCTGATATATGCTAAGGCATGGATGAATCTCAAAATAATTACGCTGAGTGAAAGAAGCCACACAAAGGGTACATACTGTATGATTCCATTTATATAAAACTATAGAGAATGCTAGCTAACCTGTAATGACTGAAAGCCAATCAGTGGGTGCCTGATGGAGGAGAGACGTTGGCAGGGGTAAGAGAGAGGGGTTACAGAGGGACACAAGGAAATTTGGGGGAGATTTTTATCTTGATTGTGGCCATGGTTTCCTGGGTATATACTTGCCTAAGTTTACCAGATTGTACATTTTAGATATGCGGAGTTTATTGTATGTCGTTTATACCTAATAAATCTGCCTAAAATAATTTAAGGGTACAAAATAAAACTGTAACTTCAATAGCCAAAAAATGCTAAGATACTTTGCCCTATTTTAAGAGTTCTCAGAAATATTCTAGGAATGTATGGTGCCCTTTGTCTAAGTTTCATGTTAATTTATTAGAGACAGAAATAAGATATGATAGCCACATAGATTCCAGATCGCTGAAAGTATACCAGGGCATTTTCATCATTTTGAAAAATTGCAATAACATTTTTTTAACTTGGTAAAAATCCCTGTAATTTTAAATTGTCGTGTCACTACCTATTTATGTGAATGTAGGCTGGCACATAAACAAGTGATACATTTTTCTGTAGCTCCACTTTGCAATTTCTTTACTATGTGCCCTTGTACTTCACATTCGCAGAATATGGGTGTTTCCTTCACAGCCCACATTCTTATTATCAGTATAATGAGGCTGAGCTCATGGTACAATTGTTGACAGCTTTATTTAGCAGTCTGTTCATAACAACTTGGTGTTTTTCATTTTCACAACTTTCATTTATTTCAGCCTTCTTAAAACTTTATTCTCCTGAATTCTGGGATGAGACTCTAAGATGGAAATCTACTTTTTCCAATTTTTTTTGAATTTCCAAATCTAAGGTCAAACTATTTTGAAAAGCTTTTCCATGTTATTATCCACTTTCACCTAATCTGAGTTCTATTTTCATTTTAATGCATGAGCCGCTTTAGGAAAAACCATGATTTTATGTAACTATCTTGTACATGCTCTTTTTAAAATATGTATATTTATGCTGGCTTATAGGAATTCAATACAGAGGAGATTTCACCTTCTTCCCTCCCACTGCCCTTACTGTAGTTCTTTGCCACTATCATCCCTGGATTACTGCTGTAATCTCCTGACTGTTTTCCAGGGTCCCATTTCACCTGCTTTTATCCAGTTCCAGCCAGAGTTAGCATTCTAAAATATAATCATGTCACAATACTGCAGAGAATCCTTCTACAACTCCCCATGGCTTTGGAAAAAGAATGCAGACTACTCAGTGTGACTTACATAAGGTCCGGTATGCCCTGGCACCACTTTATCTCATCTCTCTATTCCCTTTCTCATACTTGACTCATTCTCCATTGACGTTCTTTTGGGCCTTTTTCACAGATACTCTTTCTTGTGCCTGGGATCACTCTTTCCCACCTCCTAATTCTTACTTATCTTCCACGTCTCAGCTTATACATTACGTTTCTCCAGAAGCCTTCCTTTTCCCAAGCTGGGTTTGATGCTTCTTTGTGCATTGTGGAGCACACTGCATTCTTCCTGTCAGACCCTTTATTAGAGTGTTTGAATTCTCTGTGAACCGTCTGTTTCTCCCACTGTATCATATGCTGTATGAAGTTAGGGACTATGTCTGTCTTGATCAGGCATCAAGACATCAAGACAATCAAATGGTGTCTTGATCACCATTTTATCCTCAGGGCCTACCTAGCATCATATCTGGTATATGACAGGAGGCGAATAACAGATGAATTAACCTGAAAAGGAAAGGCACGCATAATAAACTAAAAGCATTTGTGATCATTTTAGAGCAAAAAGTAAAGACTTTTTTTCTATTCAGAATTAAAGATACTCAAGCCAACAAAAGGAAGTCTACCCATGAACAAAAGCCAACTTAATTAGCTTGATGTGTTTATTTCTTGAGATAAACATTATTCTACTTTTGCCTTTTAAATGTAAGCCAGCTTAATTTCCCCTAATGATGTACCTAGAATATCAAATTCACAAAGAGAAAGCGGAATGGTGGTTCCCCAGGGCTGGGAGAAGGGGCAACGGGGAGTTAGTGTTTAATGGAGACAGAGTTTCAGTTTGGGATGTTGAAAAAGTTCTGGAGATGGATAGTGGTGTTGGTTGTACAACAATGTAAGTGTACCCCGTGCCACTGCATATACACTTAAAAATGATGAAAATGGTAAATATTATGTATATTTCACCATAATAAAAAATATGTAGAGATGTGAAAAAAACTCAATCAACCTAAAACTCTATTATGAGTAAAATTACATACATCCCCCAGTCCTATAACTAATTCATTTTGAAGTTTGAGAGTGAGGATAAGATGGAAAATGGAAGACAAAGAGAGACCATCATTGAGAAATGCGAGGCAAAAAGGTTCCAAGGTAAACAGCTCAGGTCCCATAGTTTATTTAGACAAGTACATATCGTGCAGTGTCTGTATGTCAGAGAGTTACTGGCATTTGAATCAATTGTCTCAAATTACTATTTTCCTCTCAAATTTTAATTTGCTGTTAATAGAGAATTAACGCATATTAATAAGGAAAAAGCATACCTTTAAAAATTGCTTGTGAATTTTAGAGACACTGGTCAATGTAGCCTTGAGTAAAGTTTTTTGGCATTTAAAAGTTGTTTCTTGCTTTATCTTTTTTGAAAAAATGGTGTTTTTTCATTTGATAATACTTGAAGTTTCTCTTAACCAGCTATTTGTGTCAATGTTGTGTTTCCCTAGTCCATACTAAGCCCCATTTTATATTGTGTCTAGAAAAATACAGTATAACCAAAATCAAGGCAATGCTCCAATTATACACATGTTAAACACTGCTTTAATTATAGTAATACATTCCTAATGTAATAACTGTAGGAGCTATTGAAGGGGAATTTTTTTGTAGAGTTTTAGTGTCACTTCTATGAACTTCCTGAAGAATATTTTATATTAATCAGGATTAGCCTGTGGCCTAAGGATCCTCCACTTGGTTGTAGCTTGGCCTCCAAAGGCCTGTGTCTTCTAACCCGACACTTAGCCATGGTTAATCTGTACAATTATCTAGAAGGTAGTGATTATAGGTTCACATTGACAGTGCAGTTTGTAAACCAAATGTACACATTAATGATCTAGGAATATAGAGTTTTCCCACAGCTCTGATGGACAAGGAAGTATATGAGTTGTCAGACAAGGAGAGGACAGAAATTTTGACCCCTGATACTCTGATAATGAATTAAACACTAAGAGTTTCTGTTTTATCTATGAGACTGCAGATGATTCTGTAGTTAACACCAGAATGTGGAAGAAATTAAAGCAAATAAGGAAGAGAAATGAAAGTTTTTTGCCGGTGCAATTCCCAGCTATAGAAACTAGTATCTACAAAATCCCATGTAGACTGGACTTTATGCCCTATATAGTCCATATAACTTTGAAGATTTCACTGCATTGTGTGTTTGAAAAGTACATAACTTCAAATATTCCTGAAACAAGCCTAAACTGTAGTCCGTTGGCATATGGAAGTGTTGTTATTCCAATCAAGTAAATTTCTGTGTAATGTCTGAGATAATCTGAGAACTGCAAGAGACCTCTTGAGAATTATACACATGTGACATCCTTTAATTTGTTATTGGAACCAATAAAAGTCACACCAATGAGGCTCCTGACTCAAAATAAGTTGCTGAGGGAAAGGAACTAAAATAAGAGCTTTCCAGGTAAAAGAGTATATTTTTATAGGGAACTTATGGCTGTCGCCCACTGTATTTAATTCTTGAAGTGACATACACCAGCATCACTTTTTTAGAATTAATAATACCTAAATTAAAACATGCCATGTAGTCTGCTGCCATTTATCTAGAAGATCATGATGATAGCAGCATAACCTCTTTCATCACTTGCCATTTCCTAGTACTGCCCCCAGGTTATTGACCCATGATAATCTCGGACAAAATCTGCTAAAATGGACGTGAGACAAAGTCATCTCCTGAAGATTTAAGTAGAAACAAACGAACACATAAATAATGGTAACAATAATAAAAACCCCAAACCAATTGTTTATGCTTACTCACCGTTTATATTACTGAGCCAGCCAAGTGTTAAGACAACCAGTCTACTTGATTGTCCCCAATGAGCAGACAGATTCCTGAGATTGATTTTGTGCATGTGTATTTTGCCAGGTAAGGGAACAGAATTCAAATATGCTATATAAAAGGCTTTGTTCATATAGCCAGCCTTCAAACTATAGCATTCAGAAACTACTGTTCAACCTTTCACCGTCTTCCCTGGAAGGTCCTTTTGTTAGACTGCTTTGAGTAAGCAGAAACACAGAAGACAACTGTGAGTTTCCAAAATGGACCCATTAATTTCTCCGCTGTTTACCAGTGGGAATGAACTGGAACCTTGAATTTGTCAGTCCATTAACATGGGATCTTGCCAAGTGAATGTTCATTTGGAAATAATAATTATTAGTATGAAACATCTGATTTCATACCTTGTAAAACAAAAAGTGGAACAGTGGACTACCATTCACCCAAAGAAGTCATCTAAATGACATCGAGAATGGTTTTAAATTCTTTCAACATATAGGATCAGTCATAAAGCTGGAATCTGTTTCATCACAGTATGTGTGTGATTGGTATGTTATGAACCTAAGGCTTAAAGGTTTATGAATTCAATAGTTAGTACATCTGTAAGAGTAATTTAAAATTATTAGTTATATTTTGCAAAACATTTTTTAAAATATTTTTTAAATTGAGGACATTTTAAACCAATAAGCACATATGATATCCAAGCATCACTTTTTGAAGTTTTGCTTTCAATCTCTGGCTTTTCTCCATGATTGACAGCCTGTCTGTTGGGGATTTAATAGGAAAGTAAATGGGCATCCACACTTGTGATTTAGTTTTTGTGATCTGTTAGACAGATATTCGATATTGCTACCACCAGGAGTAAGAATGCCCTCCTGGCAAAACAGAAATGATCAAGCATAACTCCTTTTCAATTCTGTTACCAAACTATTTCCTAGTTTTGAGAAAGAAAATAACCCAGACTCAGAATTTAAAGACAAGATATTGCTGTTTATAAGAACTGCACTGTAGGAAAGAATGAGGCGAATTCTTTCCAGGACAAATAACTTCAGGACCACTGGTACGAACTGAGACACTGCTGGGCAAATACAGACTAGGGAATTCCTAGCAGTTTTTATCTGCTTACCGTTGTCTGCATCGGTAGACCAGAAGGTCCACTTCCTGCCTCTCAACTTGTCCATTTCCCTGAAGTAGCTCTTACAATGAAAGTGAAAAAACAATTCTTTCAAGCCTTTCAAATAGCCTTTTGAAAGTTTTCTAACTGTTGACAAAATTCCCCTTCGCCTTCCCTGCTGAAAGTTTTAAGGTGTTATCTTTCCTACCCTAATGTCACACAGCTCTCCTCCCTTGATATTCACAAGCCTATTCTTGGAGGGGCCTTGGGCTGTGCTTATCTATGGAAGAAATCCTGTAATTTTGATGTGGTAGGAAAACTGGTGGGGTGGGTCCCAGTTTCTGGCTATGAGACTAATTCTTTTAATTGGCAAAGTCTTATTTTTCCCCCATGATGCTAGCTAGCAACATTAATTGCTACTTATAGAAAGAAGACACAAAGTGTGAATGGTCCATTAATCAAACCTGCCTAAAGAGGTTCAAGTTCAGGTATAGATTACACTTGGATAGGCAAAGGCAGTCTCTGTGTGTTGAGGATTACATAATAAGCCAGACTATAATCTTCTGACTCTCCAGAGGAGTCTTTGGGAAATAATCCATATTTCTGAGGGTGTGGTTCACATCAGTTAGGAAAGGAGCTGTGTAAGAACAGTGGCTACAGATTCCAGAAAGCCTAATTTAAAGGAGGCTTGTCTGATACTATAAAGGCCAGGGCAGCTAAGCAGGTGCAGACACAGCTGGTGATCCAGACCTTCTAGGAACACACAGGCTGTTAAGCTGTGTGTTTTCTATGAAACCTCATTTTGCCTTTGGTCACTTTATTGAAAATCATCACTCCTTCTATTTTTATTTCTGTAAAAGAATTATGTATCTTATTAACAGTTATAAAAAGTACTTGGATTTTTTAAGTATCTCTAGAAGAAGACTTAGTTAATTCTAACCTGTGTCGTTCAACCTCAAATTGGGGAAAGACCCTCAAGAAAAAAAGAAAAATAGTTTCTGAACTCTTTGCAGGCGTGGGAACAGGATGTTATTTTTAATTTGGGACTGGTATGAGCAGAACTCATAATGATTAAAAATTTCAATAAAAATTAGGATTTAGAAGGAATTATGAACTTCAACTACTTTGACCAAACAATTAGGAATTAACAACTTCAGTAGAAGTTAAGACATTTTAATTAATTTCAGAAGACTAACTCAACTCTTATTTCACATACAGTGAATGAGGAATTTATTGGTTGTAAACTTTTTACTTAGGATTTTTTAATGGAGTAAAGTTATGTTTATTTAAGAATTGTAATAATTTATTTTACATTTTTTTCTAGAGAAGAGGGTGAGAATACCAACTACGTTTTGAAATGATTTCATCCAAAGCTGGCTGAAAATGTTCCTCTCTTTCTTTGTTCACCAATATGTAAAAGACTTTGACCTTAGATCACTGTAGTCCCACCAGTGACATCAGTTGTAAACTTACTGACAAGAGGAGATGGAATTGTGCTTGTATTTTACAAGACGCAAGCAGTCCCAGAGTATAGAAACAACCTGTTATTATTTGTCATTTATTTCACGTTTAGAAGTGTTTGTTCTCTTTTGCAAGCAAGACAGAGTTCAGTTCAGAAGAGAGGCAGGCTGTCCTGGGTTTTGTGGGACTGTTCTAAGTCCCTACTAAGTTCTAAGTTCTAAGTGTTTGGGATTAGCACACCCAACCTTTGAAATGTAGACATTCACCTGTTGACAAATTGGACTTAATCCACCCCCTTACTATTTTTCTTTTTGAAAGAAAAAAGGAAGAGAAGTAACATTGCAGAAACATTTCAGAAAAAGTGAATCTGTTGAATCCTTGGTCTGATCATTGACCACTGCCTTATATATGATTAAATATTGAATCAGTTTTCCACCTTTACTCTCCTAGGCGGCTCAGGATGAATGTGACTGTCTATATGCTATAAAGTCTGCAGGGCTGGTTGGCAACAGTGGATATTTTATGTTAATGCTCGAGATTCAGAGTATGAAATAGGAAAGGCAACGCTGTTTGATTTCCCAAAGATAAGACAATAATGTGAGATTTCTGTGACCAGATCAGATATTTTATTTGGATAAGTGAAGAAAATGCACACCTGCTATTTGGATGTTTAAGGAATTCTGCCTGAATGAGGGTTTTGCAGATGTCTATCATTTAACGTGTATGATAATCATCAGGGGCTGCACACATTCAAATTGATATTACTTCTACCATTTTTAACATGCAGCCACGTGCATTATAAGGAGATTTATGGATAAAAGGTAAAATATGCATAAATCTGTTAAAAATCAGGCCGTAATACAAAACTAAGATATGGCCAGTTCTTTTTACTCCAATATTAGCTCTATTGCATCCTAAAAAAACAAAAACTTTACTATTCTTTAAAATTTTATTTTGGAAATCAGAGTATATTTCTAGCCAATGAGTAATTTAATTTTGACTCTGTTACACTCCATGTGGATAATGAGGACACCTTAATTAATTTGTTAAGTTCACTGAATGTTTAAATATTCCTGTAGCACTTTTTTTCCAAATTCCATAAAAAAGAATTAGCAACTAATTCAGCTTTTGCCTCTACATTCTTCATAAGAAAAAAAATTATAAACAAGACTTGCCATAGCCAAAAAGAACTTGTTTATTTCATTAATTCATTCATTCATATTTTTTTTTGCCATGACAGAGTAGAAGTGAGATGGTGGCGGGGTAAGAGTAGTTGTGGGTTTTGTTTAGGTTTAATTTGAATCTATTTTAGAAGATGATGTATAATGTCTTTGGCCTTCTTTTCAAGCAGATCTGCCTGTGGATTGGGTGCTGGGACACAAGAATAAATCCTCTTTCTTTCCCTCCATAATGCTCTAAATCTTCCAACAATACTGACTCAATGACTCCAAATCCCATGCCCTTTTCTTCCTTTCTTTGGCTTTCTAAACATGTTTGTGTTATGAATCATCCTCAGACCCAGGGCCCATTCGATGGCAGGGGCTGGGTTTCCTTGTCCCCACCTCACTGGATTGGAATGCAGCCCACAGAGCTGCCCCTGCCCTGGCCCAGAAGCTCCCCAGGCTGGGGAGAGTTCATTGATGTGCTGAATATCACAAAGACTTAATTCTGCGCTGAAAGGTTAAAAAGAAAGGAGGGGGAAGGGGAAAAGAGAGAGGCATAAAGATGAGGTCTGTGGAGAATGGTTTATTCAGCTAATGAACTTTTGCAGAACGGCTAACAAGGAAGAATTTTGCTGAAGGAAACTTGGTCATTGATGTGACTCCTTCCCCGCTGCTCTTTGCCATTTTGAGGAGGAGGAAAGTTAAAGGAGTTGTTGGTTAAACGACAGAGGAGGAGAGAAAGATGTATTCTACAAAAGCAAAACAAAAACTCCCACTTTGGCCTCCAATTCCTGCTTTTAGGAATGTCAGCATCCTGTGGATTTGCTCACACGGTCCTTGCCTCATTCAGTATTATGCAGTTGATTTGACCTACTTTAGCCTTGTCAATCTGTGGTATACAAGTCAGAGATTCGATGGCTTCCCACAGATGCCTCTGCACCATGGCTGCCAACAGACAGCACCTTTGAGAGAAAGACTGTGTAGTTAGTCTTTATGGTAAAGTCCAGTCTCAAGCTCCATATGAATAAGCCAGGGTGATTTCAAGGAGAGAAAAGACACTGGTAGGAAGTGTCATAAGAACAAGTCTGACCTGTTCACCTGTTTCTTCCTGGAGTTGAGAGGAATCTCCATACACCCTTGGGCTCTTGTAACTTTGTCATAACCTAAATGTATAGTCAGGACAGAAAAAATCCACAAATGACATTTTAAAACAAAAATGTGTTGACGTTTATGAAAACAACATTATATGATTGCCCAAAATATATTCATCATTTAAATGCCTGTGACAAATGTTTATATGCCTATTGTAGACAGCAAGATAAAAATAAGTGCTGGAACCAGCACAACTGAGGTTTTAACAACTTGAGGAAGAAAATTGCAATTGCACGCCATTTACAAATGCTTTCCACCACCTCTGACACCAGAGTTATAAAAGTTGAAAAAACTGCACAGTGACTTTACAACTTCCCTATATTTGATTTATGTTCACGCAAACTGTAAAAGAGGGAGAGCTGGCACTTTCTTCTCTCTCTTGCAACTAAATAATCCACTGTACACTAAATAGATGAATCCAGTTCTACTGTTCTCCAGCTTCAATCTTTTGACTTTATTGCCCAAATATTAAGAGATTGTAAAGAAAAGGAGCCCGAGGTGGGGAGAGAAAGAAAACCTTTTATTCCCCATCTTTTTATCCTTTAAACTGTACAATCATAACTGTCATTATGTGGCACCACCATTGGACAGTATTGTTATCTTCCGCTTTCAGTTGAGAAGATCTAGAGTAAAATGAACTGGCCAACGAATGCACCTAATATAAAAGTGTTTAATACCCCTCTTTTTTTCTTTTTAATACTTTAAAGTTTATTCATTCATTCAACAAATATGTGCTGGGAATCCACAATGTGCTAGCCATTGTTCTAGACCCTTGGGATACGTTAGTGAACAAAGCAGATGAAGATACCAGCCCTCCTGGGATTTCTCTCCTAGGGCAGAATCTTGGTCTGAGCCATAGAACCTGATGCTAATTGTTCAGATTCCCCCACCCCCCACATCTTCTCAATATTCTTAATCCTAGCAAAGACTTCAGTTCATATTAATTTTATTTACCATTCCCATTGCAGTTTATATTTGCTCAGTGCTCCACTTTCAGATGTTATCCATGGAGACCACGTAATCTCATCCACTGGACATTTCTTCAACTTATATCCATTCTATTTCTTATTAAACACTTCCCATGGGCAGACAAATAGAGGCGATATCTGAAGCGTATTCCTAGTCTTTATTCTGTAAATACTTAAGTATCAAATATCCACTGAAGCTTGGTAAGTACTGTTTCCTTTTCTCTCCTCATTTCTTTTTTTTTTTTTTAATTATTGAGTTAATGATAGGTTACAATCTTGTGAAATTTCGGTTGTACATTATTGTTTGTCAGTCGTGTTGTAGGTGCACCACTTCACCTTTTGTGCCCACCCCCCACCCCACCTTTCCCCTGGTAGCCGCTAATCTGTTCTCTTTGTCTACATTTTTAAATTCCTCATATGAGTGGAGTCATACAGAGATTGTCCTTCTCAAACTGGCTTATCTCACTTAACATAATTCCCTCAAGGTCCATCCATGTTGTTGCAAATGGGATTTCTCTCCTCATTTCTTAATATATTTACCAAAGGTCTGGGCAGAAACTTGACTGCAAATGGGAATGGCTTGAGAAGAGTCAAATTCAGCACTTCGACTCTGAAGCTTGGCTGCTTGTTTTATTTATTCTCCCATTCACTTATTCATTCATTTATTCTTCACCCAGTAGACTTCTGGTTACTGCAAACTATGTGCCCGACACTGACCCCACCACTAAGGCGAGCGAGAACAAACCAGACAGCCATTCTCTCTGGAATTCAGTCTGGTGGGGGACCAGGATGCTTCTTTGCAAACACAATTCCTGACTTCATGTCATGAAGGACTTAAGTGTTTCTTCAGCTGGCTTTTGCATTTTTCTTTTTGATATTTTTATGGCAAGTTGTCTGTGCCATCAGAGGAATACACCATGAACACACTGATTACAGATTTGAGTTGTTTGGCACATGTGTGTGCGCACGCTGCATACACACGTGTACATGCATACACATGTGCACAAAGATTTATTTTTCCTCAGCTTTGCTGAAGTGCTTTTCCTTCAACTATCTGGCATGGCAATACAGTGATACACAAGCCTTTCAGAAATCCGATGGGATTCATGCCCAACTGAATTATTTCATTCTGCACTCTGGGTCAGTTCCTGGAAATTAACAATAGACCATTTCACTTTGGTCTTTGATCCCACCAGCTCAGTCATGGTATTTTTCCAGATGTTTCCGTCTTGGGTTGCTATTACAAAAAAGCACAACTTAAACCAGGCCAAGTTGTTCTGTCCCCGGGGGCTGAGGAATGTGCTCTTCACCAAATAACCTGGTTGTGTGCCATGTAAAGGTCAGGAAGAGGGAGAAACTCAAACTTGAAAATCTGAGTGATCCCTTGACTTATAAGTGTTTTTAAGAAAAATATCATGCCCAGTGTCTTCACAAAGACATTAATTTGGCCTGGTTCTAGTATATTTATGCTTTAAAATAAATTGACATGCTGTTTTCTTTCAGTTTAATTTACCCCAACCTGTCTGACACTTGAAGGATCTAAACACCAATTGACAAGGAAAATAGTCTTAACTGCCAAGGGATTATGCTGTTTAGGTATTTGGGCAGAGATAAGATGAATAATTGGCATTATTATGCCATCTATCAGAATTTCATGAGCAAAAATTTCATAGCATGTTTTAACACAAATGGCAAAAAATGAGCCCACAGCAATAGGAACTTGAAGCACTGTATGTGAAATTCCCTTGATTGCACTAGAATTAGAAGAACCAGTGAAAAAATTGCCCGAGAGAGATTCCCCAGAGGCCTAGCACCCAAACCCGAGGTCCTTGCTCTTCCTGCACTCCAGCCAAAATCGACCATGAGGACATTTTTAGATGTCCTGAAGCACATGCCCTAAAGCTCAGTATGAGGTTTTAAAAGCAATTTCTTGGAAAATGACTACTAGAGTCAGTCCCTTTGATAGGCTACCAATGAACTGTGGCTAAAATCTAGCTCTAGAAAGAGTAATCAGAAAGATTGTGTGCTGTGGCACTTCTATTCTCACAACCCGTGCTTATTTTATTAAGTCGTTCTGATTTGCTTTGTGCTTTCGCTGACACATCACATGATTTACTGACCTTCGTTCCCAGGTAGGAAAGATCTTTAAATTGCCTACATACCCTATAATCTAGCAATTTTCCTCCTAGGTATATTCCACACAGCAATATGTAGATATGGGGATAAAAAGATATATATCAGAATGTTCGTAGAGGCATTTTTTATAGCAAACAAAAACTGGAGACTATCAAAATGCCTACAACAGTAGAGTGGATAAATTATGGTGTATTCACACAATGGAAAGTTATGCGACAATGACAATAAAACAATTATGTTGACGCTCAGCAGTATGGATGACATAAACATCTCACAAACATAAAGTTGAGTGAAAGAAATCGTAACGAAAGAGTACATAATTTATGATTCCATTTATATAAGTACAAAGACAGGCCAAACCAAACCTAGGCTGTTAGAAGTTAGGATAATGGTTACCCTTGGGATAGGGTAGTGATTAAAAAGGAGCCGAAGGAAGGCTTCTGGGGCACCGATCACATTTTGTTTTTTAATCTAAGTAAAGGTTACATGGTGTATTCAGTTTATGAGAATTCTTTGAGCTGTGCCCTTACATGTGCACTTCTCAATATGCATGTGAGATTTCAATCTACTTGTACAAATGCAAACACATGTTCACTCTTTAATAAAAGAGTAACACAGCAGAAAAACTCATTTAAAATATACTTTAAAAAACCCCACAAAGTAGCTCAGGGTTTGAAGTTTAAATAGGAACATATTTTATGAATATTCAAATCTTATTTTCTTACTTTAAATAATAGACTCATTTCCTGAGTGCATGTTAGTGTGGATACATTTTGTAGTTATTATTTGACTAGGTACTCTTTGAAGAGCTGGCGTAAAATGGTGCTCAATCAAAGTATGTTGAGTTGAATTAAAACAAATAACAAATGCTATTTTCCTCCATAAAATATTCCAAGTTTTTTAAATTAGATATCCTCTCTCCTTTCTTTGAAACTCAGAATATTTTGTCTTTTCCTAGTGATGCGTATATGACCTTATATGATACATAATTTTATGAACTGCTTGGGTCAGAGTCAAGTCTCATTCATCTTTGAATCTCCCGTGATAATCTGGAGATGGGCAATATAGTGATGAGATTAAGAGCATGCACCCTGGTTCCAGACGGCAAGGGTTCAAGTCCCTTCTCTGCCTCTTAACTACACTTTTCCTCTCTGTACTTACGTTTGCTTATTTTCCAAATGGGGACAATTGTGGCACCTGTCTCTTAGGGTTGTTTTAATGATTGAATAAATGAGATGCATGAAGTTCTGAGAACCATTCTAGACACATAGTAAGTGCTCAATAATTGTTAGCTGCTATTTTTAGTCATTCTAGTATCTTTATGATTCCTAATGTGGTTCTGAATGAGAAAAAGAAAAGAAAAAAAACTAAAAAGACCTAGGAGTAGTGGTCAATCAAAAAGTTGTATAAAAATGCAGAATTGTTTGGTAAAGGCCCTGTCTGCTAATTCCCAAATACAACTTTTTTCTCAGATACTCTTCAAACACAATGTGTTGATTACTTGTAGTTAAGTCTATTCAAACTGTTCTAAATCAGTTTGTTATACACAATTATTAGGTTCATTTTGATAAATATTGATGATTTCCTGACTCAGGCAGGTAGACTAGACTTTGGTAATAAATGGATCCAAAAATGTGTAATTGCTGAAACACAATAAAAGTTTACTTCTAGGGGCTGGCCCGGTGGCATAGTGGTTAAGTTTGCATGCTCCACTTTGGCGGCCTGAGGTTCACAGGTTCAGATCCTGGGCACAGACCTAGCACCCCTCATCAAGCCATGCCGTGGCGGCATCCCACATGAAACAGAGGAAGACCGGCAACAGATGTTAGCTCAGGGCCAATCTTTCTCACACACACACACACACAAAAAGTTTACTTCCAGCTCACATTACAGTCCAAGTAGATATTACGAGTCAGCTTCCATATGATGACTCAAGGACTCAGGCTCCTTCTATAGGTCCATTCCCTAAGCCTTATCTATTCCTATATCTAGTTGACAGAGAGGGAAAAGAGTGCAGAGATGCTGCATTTACTTCCTAAAAACCATGATGCCAAATGGCATACATCACTTGTTCTCTTATTCCTTTTGGCTAGACTTCAGTTAATGCTCACATCCATTTGAAGAGAGGCTGGTAAGTGTGTGCCTTAAGAAAAAGAAATTGAATTTTGGCAACAGTTAGCAGTGTTTGTCAGTGTTTAGAGATCGTTGAGGGTTATAGCTCCCCTCCGTCACCATCCCACTACAAATATAGAAGCATACTCAAAACAAATTTTCCCACACATATATTTATTAACAATCAGGCCCTAACAATAAAAGTATCTTTTCTGAAGCTCATCAAAATCCCAGGTCTCTGTCCTTTTAGGTGCTTCAACCACAGCTGACATGAAAGAGTCCCCTTAGGGTAAACAAAACAATATTCCCGGGGCAGGACTTCAGTTAACCTGAGAGATGGAATCAGGCAACCAAAATCCTATGCAACAGGCCTGGATACAGCGCTACTTTGGATTCAAGTCTCAGGAACCATTTCAGAGAATATTGCCTCCATAGCTCACTAGATTCTTCTAGATTCTTCTCGTATGTCTGTATAAGAGTGAAGGATGTCTCTATTCTAGCCAATCCACATATCTTAAGCACCAGTAATTTCACTAACCAAAACCCCCACCTCTTACATCCATTTTGCCAATTGTAGAAACTTTGAAGGTTAGTGTAGACAAAATTAATTTAAGCAAATCTATAGCAGCGACCCTGGAATACAGCTTTTGATGAAACCCTAGCTAACCATAGTTGATGTGTATCTTCCTCGTTAGAGAAACTAATCACCCCTAAAGTATAAAGTGAACAGATGACTCAGACTTAGCTGTCATACTGCCCATGCAGAAACATGTTTATTACAGACAACATACCATTATGAAAAGCAAATTTAGCCTTTTATTCAAATATACCCCTGGCAGAGACATCCACCTCGGAAGGTTTCCCTATAACAAACCATTTATTTATAATTCTATGGTTTAATGTGTAATACTTATTTGAAATGTGGAATGTTGATTGGAAGACCAGCAGCCGTGCTGTGCCATGAGGAAGTTGTAGATCCCTGCCATTATTTTTTTCGCTTCAAAGATTAATTCAAAGACCAGAGAGGACAATGACTTCCTGATTCAATAACCTTCAGAAAAGAAGGAAGCAATGCAATGTTAGCATTCTTCCGAGACTTTCTTTTGGAAAACATCCCAAAGCCACTGTGCACTGATTGATCATCTCAGTGGGGGTGTCCTCTGGGTGGTTTTGTACAAAATACTTGTGTTTAGCTTGTGCTGCAAGGAGCTGCACCTCCCCAGGATGTGGGAAGTATCTGTTGTGAATGTTATTCATACCTTTTTTTTTTCAGATACGGGAAAGTTCTTGTCTTTCTTGAGAGTCTTTTGTTAGTTTTGTATCACAGCTGCTAATGGGATGGAGGAAAGAGGGTCTGTTTCCCTGAAATGGTATTTGAAGCGATGTTTTCTAGATCCTGGACGGAGGGTTCATTTCCAAGTTGTAATAATTTGTTTTTAAGTTCAATGGTGGTGTTCCAAAGGAATATTGGAGACCACCCTACTTGTGCTGGGGGACTGCTATCTTCATCCGCTGTGATTTTCACCATGGCAATGGGAATAGAATTTCCAGTGCTCTGAACTCTTCTGCATTCTTAAGCAAGCTTGCATAATACTGCTGGGGACAAAACAGTTGCCTGCTGAAAGCCAAGGGAATGAATAAATTTGGCCTCAGGATTTTTGAACTGTTTTGAAAGACTTTTTGTTTCTTGGCTTTTTTTTTAAAATCACAGTTAGAAAATTTTTTCTTTCGATGATATCCTTGTTATCTAAAAAAGTGATGTGTAATCCAGATAGGCAGACAACTTTAGCGCATAAAAGTTATAAATAAAATATTTGGGTATCTGAACAATGCTTTCCAGTCTATATTTTTAAGAATTTTTATATTACATAAAAACTCCCCTTTTAAACATTTGTCTGGAATTTGGAGCTGAGCATGCTCCAGCACAGGGTTATTGTGTCTGGAACAAAAATGATAAACTCTCTAGAACCTGGCTTAGAGATCTTGCTGTAGTATGGAACAGCATTAAACAATATTGAATTATTCTTTTTCTAGAAGATGACTGAGGCCAAAAGGAGCCTATTGTTATAGAACAACTTATTTTGGATTGATTTTGTTTTGTTTTCTTTTTTTTTTTCTTTTGTCACATTATCATCCCTAACCAAGTACCAGTTTGAAATAACCATTACCTAAAGACCATTCTTGTAAGTTTTATCAAAATAACTCAGTGATTACTTTAGGAAATGTCAAGAGTTATTGTGTATGTTGAATAGTCATGTCAGATTGTGTGTGGGTGGAAGGCAGACATTTAGCTCAATAAGGACCACTTGGCCCAGAGACATATGTAAATGTCTGAAGCTCATCAGGGCTAGAACACTATGATGACAAAAAATGCCTGTCAATGCCAGTCATGTATAGTATCTCAGTGCATCTTAATTTGAACTATAAAGTGTTTAGATGTCAGGTAAGATGAACCAAGGAGTTATGTCTTGAAGCGAAAACCCACTTAGAATTGTGAATCAAAAGCCATTTTCAGGGCCAGCCCAGTGATGTAGTGGTTAAGTTCACGCACTCTGCCCTGACGGCCGAGGTTCCCAGGTTTGGATCCTGGGCACAGACCTACTCACCACTCAGCTCATCAAGCCATGCTGTGGTGGCATGCCACATACAAAATAGACGAAGGTTGGCACAGATGTTAACTCAGGGCCAGTCCTCCTCAAGCAAAAAGAGGAAGATGGGCAACAGATGTTAGCTCGGGGCCAATCTTCCTCACCAAAAGAAAAAGAAAAAAGCCATTTTGGTCTATAGATCTAGGTGATGTTGTTAGTCACCTGCTTACAATGACAAATTCCTCATATCTTACAGTACACTAAGGCACTTTCCTACTATAGCACCTTAACCTTCGACTACTTTCATTGTTGTGATGGCTCTTTACAAAGCATTCAAGTTGTTTTAGGTGAAGTAAGCCAAATGAGAAGCCCTTATTTTCTTAAAGACAACCAGTTTAGCCAATTCAAAAAATAATAACCTAAACTTCTCATCCCTTTCATTACTATTAAGAATGTTTCTTTAAATTACATTTCTGGCCATGCTGCTGGAAACTCCAGACTGGACCTGCTTCATCTTTTTGAAGATGACAGGCAAGGTGTCATTGTGACAGGACATCAACTGGTTGTCTGTCATGGTCCACTTCCATTTGAACTTGGTTTTTATTTTTCGATGACTCAAACCACAGCAGTTCAATCTGGGCAAGGGTTAAAGGTAAGGAATAAGTATTTATTGTGCATTTGGTGCAAAACATAGGAAAGCACCATAACAAAAATAGAATGGGCCCAAATTGTGGGAGGATGCATTATTTATTAAATCATTTTGGTTTCCTGTAATGAGAACCGGAAAGTCTCCGGGTATTTATAATTGACTCTATGCAAGCAGTATTCCTGGAAGATCTGTATAAGGATCGCATAAATTACACTTAAATAAATGATTGTATCAGGAACTTTGTAACATTGTTTTAAATTTGAAGATGAAAAGATGTCTTCATTGCTATGGAATAATTCCCTGGCCTTCTGGTCTGATAGTCTGGGGTAAGATTTCTGCCTGCATTGGGGCAGTTTAGTCTGTCAGTTAGACCACCAAGATACTGTCATAAATAAAACAATAATTTCAATTTATGTAACTTATTAATGTTTGCCTAAAACTCAGCTATTTCTCAGCATAATTGAATAGTTTATTCAATAGTTTTTGACATTTTTAAGATTGCGTATATATATTTTTTTATTTGTTTAATTTCCATTGTATTTGAAAAAGGATTTGAGATAACTAAATATAAACATCCTGCTTTATTCTATGGCAGGTACAAAGTAAATAAGTGACTTCTGGCATCCATTTCCACTCCTCGGTTATTAGGCAGAAGCAAAGCCCAGTGCTGGACACTATGCCCCAAACAGGCACCTGCCACCTTCCATCAGAAAGAAAATGCTCCTGTTTCTTTTCAAGAGAATCCAGTACTGTTTATCTGACTCTAATAATTGTTTTGTTACATAGTCATCGATGGCTAATTAAGTTAGTCAACTTTTATAAAGTGATTCTTGAAAAAAAGTTGATAGGTCATAAATCAGTTGTTAATAATCGCATGCAAAGGTATATGTTCTGTGTACTTACGTGTATGGATGGATCAGTGAATATTAAGATGAAACACCATTTTAAATACATGTTTAATATGTAGAAAAGCATCACTTTCATAGCTCATTACCTTTAACTCCTATTTGTAACTCAGATCTTCTTTTTGATTATAAGTAGATATTTTCTAAAGCTTGTCTGAATCATTCTTCTTAGCAAATACCAAGTTTTGATAACATGACCTAATTCTTCCAGTTTTCAGTTTCTGAGCTGTTTGGCCTGTGCTCCATTTGGCACTTACCGGGGAAGGATCAAGTAAAGTTAGTGAAGATGTTTGTAGCTAAAGGTCAGGAAAAAGGCAAACTTGCATGCTGTAGAGTAATGCCTTAGCCAGCGTCCAGGTCAACTTCATGCAGAGCTGTGTTCAGAATATGGGGTACTCGGGGGCTTGGTCTGAAAGAACCAGATTCTACCCTAGAAATTCTCAGGCAGGAATCTACAACAGTATTAGAGAGACTAGGAAAATCATTAACTAGTTGGTTCGTACAGAAGTTTTCTTAAAAAGGGAAAAGGATCCATGGACTCCAATGAAGAAATTAAATATCTATAAAACTCAAATAAACACAAATAAATACAATTTGAAAAAAGGAAGGACATGAGTTCCAAACTTAATGTGGGTTGCAAAATTATGTTAATAGAGGAAAATTAAGTGAAGGTAGGCCTTTCATCTAGAGACCTGGGCTACAAGACCACCCTGTTTGGAGGGCATGGTCTTGAGATCCATGTTGGTTTAATGACTGTCAAAGCAAAATTACGTTGGCACATTGACAATGGTACCAAGAAAAATTAGCCTGGATCTCTTGCAGTTCCTGAGTTTACCTCTAGGCTGAAACCTGCCGTTGATATTCAGTCACTCCCAGTGAAGAATGTAGTCTCAAACTTCTGCTTATCAGCGTGACCACAAAATTGTTTGAGGTGATTTGGTTGTTTTCGTAAGAAGACTTAAAATTAAATGTACAATGGAGAATCACCACATAATATTAAACGTTTTTGTATAAAAAATTTGGATGTCAATGACATCTTAACTGTTTGAATATCTTCATTGAGCCCTGGTGATTAAATTAACATGGATGATTGACTATTTTATTCAGACTTGTATTTTTAAGTTAAAATATTAATAAGTTCATAAACAATATTGAACCCTTTGAGATAACTTAAGATTCACTATATTTAAGGTTTAATCTGTTGTATTTACAAGAACTGCTTATGTGTGTCGTAGAGTTTATACTCAAACAATTGAAGCAATTAAGGAAGATAAACATAGTCAATTTATAAATGTGGTTTAAAATGTTTGAGTTTGATTAAATTAATAAATGGGCCTAGTCATTGATCAAAGATCACTTAAAAGAAATTATTAACATTTGCTAAATCTAAAAAGAGAATAAAAAGATTTTAAAAATTTTGGACTTAGAAACTTTGAGAATATCTATTTTTTAAAAATAGCTTCTAGGTAATCTTAATTATGCACAAACACCACCCTGGGGAATACTAAAAAGTTGCACACTGATACTATCCTGACACAATTCTTCCTCAAATGGTGTATTGTTTATTGAAAAGAAAAGACACCCAACTGGACAACATTTTACATAACAATTTCACGCCTTGATTGGGAGAGAGAATCTGCTGCCTTCTGAGACACAAGACTGAGCTGGACCACGGAGTGAAACTGCTAAACGCCTTATTGTCATTTCCCATTCATCCTGAACTCTGGGGAGCTCAGTTACAATACAGAATAATAAGTTAATGTCAGGCACACCCGCAAGGCCTCTTTAATGTTACCCACTGCAAAACTAGTTTGGACAAATTCCATCCTTTGCTTTAATAGGATGAGTCCTGCCATTAACTCCGTTTTAGCCTAGAAAATGGGCTGTCGCTGCTCCCCAAGCAGCTTGAACTAATCTTGTGTGTTCTTCTTTAGGATTTTTACCACATGCCTTCTTTCACCCTGGAGCTCCCTAGGATTTATTCATCCTCTCTCTCTGATGTGGCCTGTGAACACTACCTTAATTTGCGGCACCTGCTTATGTTATGAGGCAAAAGGGCCCCGGAGCTTCTTTGGGTTTGTTTGTTTAGGTGTTGTCTTCTTGAAATTAGCAAGAATATTTATTGTCCCCTGCCCCCAATCTGGGTTCCTACTCATAAGTCATCTATTCCTGCCGGATGCAGAAATTGTGGTTTGTAGAGACAGCCTAGAAAACGTTTACATCATCAAGGATTTGAATGGAAGATAAGAATGCAAGGAGAATAAATATTTTAGAGCCCACAAACACATCTATTTCTTCCAGCACAGCTCTATGATTCTACAGGCTGATCCTTTCAGTATTATCCCAAATGCTTGATCAGAATTAAATAAAGATGACAGTTTTCGAGGTGGTGATATTTCTTTCACATTTTGTGAGTGAATCTAGTTTTCTGATTCAGGTAAGCGAAAGGCTGCTGATTTAGGTGAACGCCGCATGAAGATCAGGAAGACTTAGTGGGTGGTGGAATTCAAAAATCTGAGAGAAAGTACAAAGCTGGGATGGACGGAGATAGCCTGCACTGTACAATTTATAAATTTGCCTGTCCATACCCAAGTTCACTCAGAAAAGCCTTGGAGGACAATTGTCCATACATCTGTGTTACTTGTCACCTTGTACTCACTGTCACTAGGTAAGCCCTTGCTTTTTATGTATTCTGCCTCATTAGTTCTCTTATGATTTCATATGCATTAATCCTGCTTACAAATAGATTGCAAAATCCCTCCTATCATTTCTAAGTACCTGTTAGAAAACTGGTCACACAGCACTCAAATATTTGGTTAGTTGGCTAGTTTTAATTGGTAGAGAAAGTATCAGTAAAGAGGTAAATATTGAATTTCTTTTGCACAAATATATATTGAGCACCTCCTATGTACCAGGCACTGTACTAGCTGTTTCAGATGCTGAGATGAGAAAAATAGTCAAGAGCTTGGCCCTCTTGGAACGTTCAGTCTAGGAAGCAGAAAGCACCAAAACAAAAATCGCACAGCTAATTATAAAATAAGAAAATGTACAGAGAGCTATGAGAAGCTAAATTACAGAGGGACCTAAATTAGGTGGAGCGGTTAGCGAAGTCTTCACTGAGAAAAATAACATTGAAGTCCCTGATTCCCAAATGGCTGCACAATGGGATCCTCTAGGAAATCTTTAAAAAGTACTGATGCCTGGCTCCCGCCTCCAGATGTTCTGATTTAATTTGTATGGGGTGTGACCTGGGCTGCGGGATTTTTTAGAAGCTGTCTGGGTGATTTTAATGTGTAGCAAAGTCTGGGAACCAGAGATTTATGTCAAGACCTGAAACGTGAATCAGAATTGACGAGGTGAAGAATGCCGAGGGGGACTTCACTGTGCCCTGGAGGCAGGAAGGATTGTACACCCAAGGACTGAAAGAAGGCTGTTGGATCAGGGTGAAAAAGGAGGCTGTTGCCTACGGACCTAAGCCAGTTTGACCATACACGACACCCAGGTTAATTTTGTTAGATCATAGTGACAACTAAGAAGTTCCAGGTAGGTGAGAGAAAGCCACTCCCTTATCACCAGGCTACTAGGTTATAAAACATGTAAATTTCAAACAGAATTCTATCACACATTTATTTAATGAAGAGCAAAGCAGGCACAAAACAGTTCATACCCTTTGTTTCCTAAGCCCCATAAAGTCTCAACTCTCTATTCCTAGGTATGCTGACTACCTTGTATGAAAGATTTACTTGAGATAAAAACAACAGCATTTACAAGGGAGCATTCCAGGCTTTCTACTTGGCATCATAAATCAGGAATCCTTCTAAACCAGTGGCTGGGCACGAATCCAACTAGGGATCAAGCCACAGGCACCGCTCTTCCAAGAGATGCAGGAGTCAGGCCTAAGGGATACAGGATACAGGCTGGGCTGGATTCTGACAGCCTCATGCAACTGTGGGGGTTTGGCTAACTTATTTTTGTTAGTGCACATACCTTGAGTATCTGAAATGTCACCCAATGAGATCCTGTTATTACATCCATCCTGCCAATTACCAAAACATTACTTTCACCAATAAGAACCCATTGTTGATGTTTATTTGTATCGGCAGAATTTCTGCTCTTGACTGATGGACAGATAACAGCAGGGCTTGTGGTGGCTACTTCTCTAGACTGTGGCTCCCTCTGAGATGTTACCTCGCCACCTTGGCCTGGACATTCTTCATAGCATGTCAGCTGATGACTCCTGGGCATGAAAGTTTAAACCAACTGGTATATGCACAATATCACACTGATTATAATGAAGTAATTTAAAGTAAATTACAGACTTTTTAACTAGGGAGTAATGGTCATCTCTAAGCCTGGAAAGATTAAAAAGGAGGCAGGGATAAATTCCTCTTGGATGAGAAAGCTGACGCTAATTAACTTCCCTTCCTGCCTATTTATAGAACACAGAGCTTATATAGCACAAGGACATAAACTTGGAAATGAAGGCAGAAACAGAGAGCTGTTTGATTGTTCCCTTTTCTAAACTGGCGAATGCCTTCATTATCTTGCTCTGTGAAGGACTTGAATTGCCATTAGATAAAAGCATCTCTTCTCCCAGTTCTCATACAATGTATTGATCCTTATTTTTCCCTGTATCAATATCTGGGGATTTAAATATTATTCAGAAAACTCTCAGATGTAATTATCAAATTATCTTGCTGTCTCCCTGGGTCATTGTATACCCTGCTGGAGAATTCCTTCCAGGAGCCTTTGACTCTTTTGCAGTAATGAGGTGCCATCTTTGATCAAGAGAAAATCAAAGTGAGGATTTGAGTCCCTCAGAGTCACAGCCCCAACCTCTAGCAGACTGTGAGCGCTCGGTTCCCACAGTCAGTTCAAAAGACAGCACAGGGATTTTGAAATCTGCGCTTGATTTCTTTTTGATACTAATAGATTACATAGCTTCAGCTGCTGGCTAGGCCTTTATGTTGCTCTCAATAGTAGAGATATTTATGATGCCTTCTCCAGTTCCAGCCACTCTTCTGCTTTTGATGCCCGAGGATTCTTTTGCCTTCATAGCAGATAATTTTTAGAGTGCTTTTCATGAGTCAGCATTTTCTAAGCTCTTTTGTATTACAGATAGAGCCTGTGATCATGGTCCCTGTCATCAGTAGAAATATAATATGGGCCACATATGTCATTTAAAATTTTCTAGGAGCTATATTTTAAGAAGCAAAAAGAAGCATGAAATTAACTTTAATAATATGTCTTTTTGGAATCCAATACATCAAAATATTGTCCTTTCAACATGTTATCAATATAAAAATTATTAATGAGGTATTTTACTTTTTTTCATACTAAATCTTTGTAATCAGTGTGTATTTTACAATTTCAGCATATCTCCATTTGAACTAGCCACAGTTCAGGTGCTCAATAGCCACATGTAGCTAGTGGCTAACATGTTGGACAGTAGAAGTTTATATAATATTACCAAGAAACTTATTATCTAAATAATTGATTTCCTATTCACCTTATCATTTGGATTAAATGCATATGCCCAAAACCCTCCCTCTTTTCCCAGTGGTTCCCCCAACCAATGGCCCCCGTTTTTGAAATGACAGGGTTCAGGGTATGGCTGGAGGGGAGTTAACTGGCCCTGTGGAGTTCAAACATGTGACCTGAAGTCTTTAGTCCCGTGTCCTAACCATTTTGGTCAAATGTTCACAACAATATAAAAGTGATAGAAATCAGACTGATGGCTGACGGTGGTAGAGCAGTGGCAAATCAGGAAAGGTGTGAGAATGATTAAGCAGTAGAGCTCATGATACGCTTGTGAAAGCTAAATTTTAAAAAATCAGAAGGAAAAGGCTGAGCATGTGTATTACCAAGAAGCACAGAGATATTCATAGTGCTAATCTTTCTGCTTTAGCGCCAGTCTAATAATAACTACTGGAAAGAACAGGCACCAATGGAGAGTGTCCCCCTCTCCACACCTTTGGAATCTGACAGCTTGAGACGGTAAGGGCATTATTTCCCCTGTTGACTCCAAGTCTCGCTTCTCTGTATCATCCTGAAGCTGATGAATTTCCCCTCTTCAGCGAAAACAGTGAAGTTCTCATTTTTAAAAGAGAGAAAAAGAGAAGGAGGCACAAACTGTACTTGTTTTCTTCTTTTCCGGTTTCTACTTTTATCGTTATTTATATAAGAGGGTTCATGCAAATGACTTTGGCACTTGTGTGCACTTTTTAGAAGTCCAAATAAATGTTATAAAGTCATCCACCTTTGAAAGGGTTTTGGGGATTCTGTAACTGTTGGACTGGAGGATACTCAGTGTGTCTGCTCTGGATATTTCTAAGTACACTCAACATAGATGTGAGATCAGAATTTAAGGTCACATAGGCTCCGTAAAGGAAGAATTCAAATTAGTTTTCTATATATTAAGTATAGGATGTCATGCTCTATGTTTAAATCATCTTTTTCTATAATATTTCTCCCTTGTTTATTTCTATCATGGTTAAGCTTGAAAACTGGTGAAACTGAGACATAGTAATGAAAAAGAACAAATGAAGAAAGTTTAGAATAAACACAATGGATGATGCTGACAGGCATTTTGGTGCCAGGAAGACACAGAAGGATCTTACTAATATCAGCCATCCTTATAATAGTCTAAAAGGTCTGAAAAGTGTTCCCTCTAAAGCAGTGTTGTCCAATAGAACTGTCTGCAAATGATGAACATGCCTTATATCTGTGCTGTCCACTACAGCAGCCACTAGCCTTGTGTGGCTGTTGAAGATGTGAAATGTGGCTAATGGGACTGAGAAACTGAGTATTTCATTTACATTTTGATTGAACTCAGGTCTTTTTTTTTTTTACAAGTTAACATTAACAGAAAATATCAATTGAAGCAAAAGATATCACACTGAGGTACACATTATTGTCATCCTTCATTTTAAATTTGCCTATTATTACTTTCCACTTCACTTGGGTTTGCTTTCCTGGATCAGACTTCATTTTATGCATTTCTTTATTTTAATCCTGGCAGTCAAAGTCCTCTGAGCTTCAGAGGCCCTGCAACCCCTTTCGGGTGCCGATAATGATGGAATTCATCTTGCCCAAGATTCAAGAGGCAGCATTAGGCAATATTACCCATAACATTTTGACCTCTCAAGGAATTTCTTTCTTTTTCACAATGTTGTCTTTGTAGAGCACTATCCTTCTAAGTCCCCATGCTTCTCCCCTTCCACAAACAAGAGTTAGTAATTCCCATCTTGCTTTCCCAAGTCAGCTATACTAAGCTTCCAATCACAATATACCTACATAAATTTTTCGCGTGTATGTGACGAAGATTGTCACTGAGCTAACGTCTGTGCCAATCTTCCTCTATTTTATGTGGGATGCCACCACAGCATGGCCTGATGAGCAGTGCTAGGTCTGCACCTGGGATCCAAACCTACGAACCCTGGGCTGCCAAAAACTTAACCACTACGCCACCAGGCCAGGCCCCTATGTAAATGTTTTTGATAAGAGTTTAGAAATAACTTGTGGACCCCCTTCCAATTTTATCTCCTTTCTCTTCTGATAAATGCTAATTAATATACTTTTCTTGCTGGTTTAGAACTGTCTGTTTTAACATCCTTTTGCTCAAAGAGGCAAAACTTAGTTTTTCCTCTGAATCCTTCAGATCATTTTGAGCAGACATGAATACATCCAAACCACTTCAGGCTGTGATTTCTGTACTGTTTTTCACAACAAGATGGCTGCAGATACCATAGAAATGTGGTTAGTTACAGATTTTAATATAAGCAACAGAATAAACCAGATTGAGTATTAATCTTGGCTTGAAACCACTTGTGTTGAAACATTGAAAGCTCTTGGTTGCCGTTTTATAGCATCTGAAAAACTTTAGGGTTTTAAACACTTGAATTCTTGCACTAATTGTTGGCTCAAGGAAAGACTTCGAGTTGTAGGGTGGGTTGGCCTCATACACATCAAATGATGTAACGAATGCTCTGCTGAATTAGAAGCCGACGGCACTTGGTTGAATCTCATCAATCCATAATATCCAAGAAAGCAAACTGATACCAACAGAGCTCCCAGGTTGGTAAAATGTCGCCTCAGAAATGGGCTAGTAAAGATTGAAGTGCTTACTTTTGCTCCACCCTCTGCAGCAGAGCTTTAACGCTTGGCAAATCGAGAAATACAGATATTAACATTTCTCCTTATGGTAAATGAAAGGCAGAGCCGCACAGATCAGGTCCAGAGAACCCAATGTTACATGGTACTTTTTTTTTTCTTTTTAATAACTTCTTTTTCTAAAGAGCTCAAAGAAATTTACTGATCTTTCTTGAATCTTTGCCTAACATCCAATAAGGTGCTCAGGGGATAGAACTGCTTATTCAGCTCAGTAGGAAAGCAAGCAAAGGAGAAGCAGCCCTTTAAAATAGGGGCTGGAGCTGAAGTCCCTCTTTCTCCAGTTTCCTTGATTATTTGTCTTCCACGTCTCCTGGGCACAGCAGTCCTGGGAAGAGTTCCAATGGAACACAGTCTGAAAACTGACCAAAAGAGTTATGAAAGATGTGTGTGATGATGAGGTGTCTGCTGAGATGCTGAGATGCTGTCTCCACCCCTAAAAGACTTTTTATGGCATTCTGATGCCATTTGGCAAGGCTATTGCTTCTCTTTCTCTCTCTCTCTACACACACACACACACACACACACACACACACGCATACTGAGTCTCTTAGACTCAAGAAAATTCAGGAGTGCAGGCTTTAAATGGTAATTCCAGAATAGATTGGCCCTTTCTGAGCAACCTCCCCCAAAAAGGGAGGGGGAAGTGGGGATAATTTTCTTCTACTGACCAGGAGCTCCCAGAAATAGAGTGATGTGGATATATGAACATCAGCTTCAAAATGCAAGTCTGTATATCAAGAGAAGAGAAACTCAGCAATCCCGAAAATAAGAATAAAGGGGAGAACAAGTGGCCCTACCTTGAGATGCCAGAGGAAAGGGGGATATATGACCTTACTTTACCTTTTTCATGGATGGCTTGCAAGGATTAATTAAGTAAAAGTCTGTAAATTTCTTCGAGCCCTTTGGAGAAAGGAGCTATTTAAATATAAATGATGATCACGCAGCTTGCATCTCACATATCAAGCACGCATGGTTGACTGTGTCTGATGTGTAAGTTATGCTTCCTCCAGGTTATAAAGACGAGGATCCCTGACTGACCTTCTTTCTTAGACCCAGGGTAAGGCAGAGATTTACGGTGTGACATGTGGCATCTGAATGCAGGCCTCCTCTTTGAACCTTGGTGTTGTTCTTGGAGAAACCAGAGCCTCTGTGTATGGCTTTTCTTGGAAGCATTTTCTTAAGAGACATATGGAGTGGGGGTGGGGGTGAGGGGTAGGAGTTGGTTAGTAAACTGAGAAAATAACTTTCTACTTTTTTCTTTTAATGTACTTCCCTTTATCAGCTTATTACCTAAGAGGGTAAAAAAATTACAAAGTGAGAGAAGAAAATATTTTTGACCAGGTCTATTGGTTTCCCTGTAAACTTTCCCACAGGCTGCTGTAAGGAAAGACCACAAACTGGGAAGCTTAAAACAACAGAAATTTCCTCTCTTGCCCTTCTAGAGGCTGGAAGTCTAGCATCAAGGTGTTGGTTGCGCTATGCTCCCTTTGAATGTTCTAGAGAAGAGTCCTCCCTGGCCTCTTCCTAGTTTCTGGTGGCTCCAGGTTATCCTTGGCTTGTGGCAGCATAACTCCAAACTCTGCTGCCATTGTCACACGGCCGTCTTCCCTCCGCATCTGTCTTCACATGGCCGCCTTCTTGTAAGGACACCAGAGATACTACATTGGGGCCAAGTCTACTCCTGTATGGCCTCATCTTAACTAATTGCATCTGCAATGACCCTATTTCCAAATAAGATGACATGCTGAGGCCCTAGGGGTTAGGGCCTCAACATATCTCTTTGGGGGAGAGGGGACACAATTCAACCCATAACACCAGGTTAGGGTAGTTTCAAAAACGTTTAGGAGCTGAACCTTTCCCTCGTATAAAATATCGTGTGGAAGCCCAGTGTGAGAGCAGATAAGAGCAGCACTGCCCTGGTGGAAGCAGCAGTGGAGCCCAGGGCCTTTCTGTTCTCCGCCTGTCCACATCTCCTTGCTCTTTCCCACCTGTGTATGTGCTCTTTAAACACCACGGGAATCCCACCAGGGCTTCGAGGGGCACAGTGGACGGGGGTTGAGGGGGGTGGGGGAGGAGCTGTGGAACTAGATGTCCCATTGGGTTCCTTTCTCAAGTAAAATCCCATTCCTTTATAGTAGCAGCTTTAAGGAACCTAAATTCTGAAAATAGTCTGTTTACAAAGCTTGTTTGAAAGCAGTTGTATTTCCTTTGTTTGTTGTTTTTAACATAAAGGAAATAGAATCTATACTGAAAGCAGACCTCCTCCAGTGTCACCTTAGCATTGTCACCAGCAGCCATTCAGAGTTGGGTGAAAAGCTTAACACAGACGAGGGATTGATTTTCTTTCCCCCTAGACTTGAACATCTGTATAAAATTGTGGCATACAGTTCACCTTCTAGAATCTAACTCTCTCCTTTCCTAAAAATTAGGAAAGTAGAAACTCATCCTTGGAAGAACTGAAACAGACTGATTCCCGGCCAGTCCCACCTCTGCGGCAGCACCAGGTCCACCAACAAAACCAATTAGTCCCCAAGAAAAACTCTGACAGGGGCACATGCCACATCCCTGCCCAAACCATGGAGCCCTTGGAAAGTGTTGCCAGGCTCCTGGGAAGAATGCTGTCTTGCTTATCAGTCTTTGGGAGGCATTGATCTCCCCCAGCAAGGAGAAAGAACAGTATTTTTTAGATAGTTAGATGCTGTTGGAAGAGCAGGCTCTGGGAAAGAATACACAAAACAGCCCAAGGGGAAAGTCCTAACGTTAACTCCATAAAAGGAGGCTTTACATGGTCTCAGCTGATCCATATTTTTAGAAAATTGTTTTGGCTCAGCCTGCCTGACTGTAATACTATTGCCAGAACCAGCAATGAAAGGGAGATAAACATGGTGTTGTGATCTTTCTTTTTATGCCTCCCATGAAGCCCTGGGTGGTATAAATCATACTTGACAGGCTTTGATTAGCAGCTGCTCAGTTCCACTCAGGAAAGGAAGCATTTATCAGAGGCTCTGTTCTCCCTTTCAAATAAGCTAGAAATTTCAGCGTAGGGCATAGTTCCCCTGGAGGAAGCCTGGTCTAAGCCATCTCTTTCACACTGCTCAAGATAGCTCTGTTTGCAGCCCTGTTGGTGGGCAGTGGCTGGTGGGGCGTGGTGGAGTCCATGGGGCCAACTGGGGAATTCTGTGTCTCACTCTGAGGGTAGCGCTGGGTGACATAGGAGCCTTTTTGAATGAGATGTGCCCTGTGCTAGTCAGATCAGGTACTTTCTTTTCTGTGTCATAATGCAGTGTTGCAGAAAAAGCTTTGGACAGAGGGATAAGAGGTATCATCTCGTTTCTGATTCCTTTACTAACTAGGACTTTGAGCATATCACTTAATCTTTCGGAGCTGCAGCCTAGATTCTTCTAAAACTGAGCTCCATGTGTACTAAAAGGGAAAAGGGTGGCTCGGACACATACGCAAAGCCACAGGACAAAACCCAAATATCTCACTGGAGCATCAATTTTACTTCAACGTTTTGGAGAAAGCATTTTTATGCAAAAAATAAGGCTGTCTGTGGAGGAGAATGGAAAGTCCCACGATGATTTTTCAGGTAGAAGTAAGGAGGACCTGTTTCAGAGGAGAACTGATTTAAGATACAACCCATGACTCCATAAGGTATGAAGTTCGCTTTTCTTGGTCTTTAGGAATATTTTGGTGGCACAGTTTGAGAAGCACCAGATTAGATCATCTTGAGGGTCCCTTTCTGGGGAACCCAATTCACATACCTTAAGGCCCCTTTACCCACTCAGTAAAGACCAACTCTCTTGGCCCAGAATTAATGACCTTCTGCAAGGGTTGCTGACCCATCCTAACTATTTGGCCACTGCTCTCCTCGACTCCCTTGATTCCTACCTTATTCTCCTTTCATTTTCCCTAAATTTGCCTTGAACCTGCCCATCTCCAGACTTCTTTTCCCCACCCAAGAGGACGACATCTAGTTATCAAAACCCTGTTCATCCTTCAAGGGCCACCTTCCCTTATTTCTAGCCAATAATTAACTGATCTCTGTGGTAATGATTAGTTTTGCCACTAAATGGCAGAAGTCCAAACTCGAAATGTGATTGTTTCTGTGTTTCTTTTCTTCCTCTCAGATCCTAGAGTGTGTGGACCTCCTTCAGTTTCTTAATTCCTCCACAGTGAGAGGCCCCCCGCTGTGCACAGACCCAATAGCCCACCAGCTTAATTCATGAAGCACATGAATTAGTATTGCTTTCTCTACCAAATATTTTATATATGTATATTTTTAAACACATCTCATGGTTTAAACCCTAGGTATTATCTGGTGTTGAGTCTTTGCTTGTATAAAATTCCTCTTCTGATAACCAGATCATGAGGCTAAGAATGAGAATTCCTGATTCTACCTTCTGCTCGTTCTGTTATTTGAGAAGCAGCATTTACTCACTTAGGGTTTTGTTTTTACATTTATTTTAATGTGCTTCTTAGGATAAGCTATTTGAAAAAGATATGAGTGATTTCATTGTGACTACTTATGATATTTTAAATACTTAGAGTATTTTTTCCTATTGTGAAATAGTTTGTAATCCTATTTCAATGTATGTTTTTAAATATTTTAATTTTTAAATATCAAAAAAATTTAAGACAGAATGTCGTACTTTAAAAATGGAATTAAAATTGAAAAGACAATATTGGACTGACTGGAAACAAATTCTTGAGTACTTTCAAAACTTGTTTGGGACTGATCTGTAAATCACAGATGGAAAAGTAAAAAGTTTCGGTTATCCTTGACATTTCAATACGGAAAGAAAACAGAAAAGGAAAATCATTATAGCTGTCTTGAAAGAAATTGCTTCCAAATTGTTGTCTGTTAGCTATTCCAGATGGCTTTGCTGTTTTTTAGTGGAGCTGATGGTATTTTAAAAAGACCTGAGGAAAATAGATGGGGTTTTTCTTTCCTGATGTCCCAGAAGGTGGATGAAGGAAAAAACCGTCTTTAAAGAACTGTCTGTTTTAGGTACATTGGCTGCCTGTACCACCTCATTGATGGTCCCCATTCATGAACTTATGGTATATTTATACTCTCTAATTTTTTAGTGTGAAAAAAGTGTTTATGAGTATATAAGTTGTGAAAATAATATATATCCTTAAGCTTGAAGGTTAGTAGAAGCCTGTTACAAAGGTCTTACATAGTCTAGACAAAAAATATATATGCACATATATAATTTAGACAAAAAATATATATGCACATATATAATTTAGATATATCATATTCAAATTATAATATAAGCTACATATATAATTATATATGGTTTGTGTGTATGTGTACATATGCACACACATATATGTATGCCTGTATGTTTGTTTTCTATGTATATAAAATAATGCATACAGCACCTCTATAGTGTGGATTTTATTCCTATTTTATTGATGAGGAAACGTGCCCAAGAGAAAGGGAAGAAAGCCACCCAGGACTCCAGAGCCAGAGGGGATGTGTCATACTTCCAAGGCTGCGTGTGGAGTCACCCCACAACATTATGGCAGTGTTTGTGGAATGCAGGTGGCGTGTGCTTCTCACTGTGGCATCAAAATCAGTTGTAAAGACCTAGATTTAAGTGTCGCCTCTGCTGCAGTAGCTTGGCAAGACCAGAAAATCCAGACAACTTCAGGCTTTAATATTTTTGTTTGGAAGCTAGTGTGAGTAATATCTGCCACCAAACTATCTAGAACTTAAAGAAAAAAATGCCATGCCACCGTGTGATAGGCTAGTTTTCATTGGTACAGAGAAGTTTCACTTGATACTCTCTGCAGTACATTTTCAAAAGCCTTTTAAATACTCTTCCCATTTGCCTAAGCTTCGAGGCTCCACGTGGCTCACTGTGACAGGTTGCAAACTGCACAGAGGCCTCATCCAAGTCAATTTGTAGAAGGTCTTTCACTAATTATTCATTTTATTACATATAGATTTTACTACTTTTTCAACATATGCCTGGCATCCTACTTTATTATTATCATGGGGCCCCCGATTGAAGTATTTAAGGACCTTAAAAATAAATAGGAAGATAAATCATTTCTTACCCTGACGCTTTTTTTAAGTCCAGCAGAAATGAATGAATAGGGTTTGGAAGGAAGGACTGTCCATTGTTAGGCAGCTGAAGTGTTGGTTAAGGCACTAGTTGGGAGAGAGGTTTTGCTTTGCCTCCTAAATATGTTATGTTAGAACTGAAACAGGTTCCTGGAATAGAGCTTAGTTCGTAGGGAAGCTGCAGTAAAAGCCCCAGGGATTATCAGTCCTTTACAAGAGGCCTCTGCCTGGGCTCTCCACTGTCTTGAGTAAGTTTATGATATTAGCATGTCAGAACTAGGGAGGGAGACGTTTCCCTCCAAATACTTTGCCCTCTCTGTGTGCTTATCCTGAGTCATCTGCAGGGCACTCTCTCCTGTGTTGTGTGAACATGCTGTACCACCATCTACTGGAGCATCTGCCATGTACCGGGCAATTGGCGTGCATTGCTCTGATTGTCACACCATCCCAGAGAGGTGCAGGTGGCTTTATCCACATGGGCCATGAAGGAGTGGCTGACGCTCAAAGGGAGTGACCTGCCTTAGACCAGCAGGGCAGAGCCTGGCTCCACACTGAAGGGCCTCTGGCTCCTAAGCCTCCTGCCCTTCCTCTGCAGCAGCCTTCCAAGTCAGGACTCCACTGGAGTTAAAACCTAGCCATGCCCCTTGAGGGGGCTTCAGACTCTATGGCTTTAGATAATAATTAAAAATTAATAATTTAATGTTTTTTGCAACCATATGAAAAGATTCGTACTCTGGCCCCTTGTCTCCAACCCACAATCCTTCCTCTCTTTTCTTCCAAGGAAATTGGTTACTCATACCCGACTAATTCCCGACTCAGCCAGCCCCTTCCCCAAGTCCCTGGGTCTGTAGGTCCACTGTGTATCTGTGCAATAAACAATGTCCTTTCTCACATGATCTACACAGAACCAGGGCAGCTCAGTTCCACTGTTGTCTCCATTCCAACAGGACAGGACCCCCAAATCCGCTGCAGTTCTTGCAGGAGACAGTGTGTTGCAGGAGCCTCTTCTCCAGCTGACTCTGTCTATACATTCCTGGGCCCTCAATCTCATCACCACTGGCGCTGGGGTCAGCTCACCCAGGGCCTTTGGGATGAGCACACAAGGGCATATGTGATGTTATCACCCACTCCCAGGGCAAATCCCTCTACGGGCTGGAGGCGAAAGGGAACTGGGAGTTAGTGCTTTAGCGGGAATCAAGGCAAAGATCTCTAGGCATGTGGGGGGGAGGGGGCGGGAGGAAGGCTCAGAGGTGGCTGGGGATGGCATTGTAGTTTCTGATGTGATTTGCTGTGATATGTTCCCTGTGAGTCTTCAGACACGTGGCATCATCTGCCCTAGAATCCCAGCAGATGTTCCGCAAACCTGTCCCACAAACCAATGCATCCTGGTGGTGGTGCACTTTGCTTTCATAAAGCTCCTGTTGTGTAAATAAAAACAAGTGTTTCTGGGGCCGGCTCTGTGGCTGAGTGGTTAAGTTCGCGCGCTCTGCTGCGGCGGCCCAGGGTTCGGATCCTGGGTGCGGACATGGCACTGCTCGTCAGGCCACATTGAGGCGGCTTCCCATGAGCCACAACTAGAAGGACCTGCAACTAAGATATACAACTATGTGCGGGGGGGCGGGCGGGCGGGAGTTGGAGAGATAAAGCAGAAAAAACAAACAAAAAACACAAGTGTTTCGAGTGTTACCTTTCCTTTATTTTCCTCATTATTTCGTAAGAGGGAAGCTACTTCTGCATGCTCTGTGCTGTTCTGGAACATTTTATCTAATCCATTCAACAACTCTTCGAAGAGGCATCCGTATGTCCGTTTTGTAGATGGAGCTCTTGGGGCTCAAGTCGAAGAGACTTGCTCAGTCAGCATCTGGTAAGTAGCGACTCAGTATCTGAATACAGGACTCTGACTCCAAAACACTTGTTCTAACAGTTTTACTACCTGAATGTTTATCTGAGTGTGGATAACCACAGTTTGGCAACGTGCACTGACCGGAGTTTGGTTTGGAATAGACAATGCATTTTCAAAGCGGAGGCGAGATGGGTTCAGAGTTTGCAGTGTAACTGTACTTATAGCTGGAGTTATTTTGTTTGTTTGTTATTTGTTTTTCATTTTCTAGTCAGAAATTTTCTGATAGGATGTGGTTGGAGCCTAGTCCTGCCCCTGGAAAGCGTTCATGTTGAAGTGTGATGATCATGTTAGTCCTTTTTTTCTTCTTTAGAGGGTATCAAGAGTGACTCATTTTGTACAAAACAGCAGTGATCCTTAAGAGAAAATATATCCACTGAAAACTCTGAGCTGAGTGGCCGGGCTGTGCTGGAACTCTATGTTGTTGTCATTCCGGGCTTTGTGAAATGTCTCGTGAAGTTCATTGGTATTTCTGGGTCAGACAGCTGAAGCAAGCTGATCCTATTTTAGGTTGTAGGATGGTTGTTAGAGAAATGTGAAAAGCTTGGAGGTATTCACTGCTCTAGATTGGTATATAAATCACTTCCAGGTCCCAATTTAGTGCCATCAGGCCGTAGGCTTACAGTCTTGTGTCAGTTACGCCTTTTGGGTCTAGCTTTTGTGGTCTGCTTCATAGGTCTGCGCAGACTGCTGGGCCAAGGGAAGAAAGAGGGTGGAGTATGAATTATGAAAAGAAGCTTCACATGTGCTGATGCTTGAAACCTACTGTGATAAGCATCTCCCTCCCCCCCAGAAATGGTGGGTTGATGGATCAGTACAGGAATGGGAAAATGGATGGATAGATGATAAAGCAAATTTTAAAAACCTGTTAATCATAGAACTTAGATGGTGTGTGTGGTGGAGGTATGGGTGTTTACTATATAATTCTTCCAACTCTTCTGTAAGTTTGAAATTTTTCGTAATATAATGTTGGGGGAGGGGGCGAGAAATGTGATCACTTTTAGGTGTAGCGATGTGGTCAGTTCCAGAAAATATCTGCATTGTGAAGATGTGAGCAAGCAATAAGGCAGAGCCCTCTGCTTTTGATTAGGTAGTGTTTTTGTGTATTTGTTTGTTTTAAACTGGTGAGCACCAGTAGCTGCTAATGAAGAATCTGAAACTGGCAGGGAAAATAGAATGACATGTTTGCAATTCTAAGGAAGCGGCTCCAGTGGTACAATATCACTGTTAATAGTGACACCAACCACTACCATTTAATGAGACCCTATCTTATGCCAAGCCCTGAACTGGGCACACTTAGTAAGCCTTTCATTTATTCCCAATAACAGTGCTGAAGATATGGGCACCACTAGATCTATTTTGTAGATGAAAATCTGAGCTCAGCGAAGTCAAAAGCATGCTGCTCCAGGTCACACATCTGGGTAGGTTTTGATCGACATCAAAGCCTGCACTATTTCCACTAGACCCTTGCTGCTCTAAGTGTGGTCTGGACAGCAGCCTTGGTCTCACCAGGAGCTGGTTCCGAATGCAGGAGGTCCAGCCCTGCCCCAGAACTATGGAGCCAGAATCTGCATTTTAGCAAGCCCCCAGCTGTCCTGTGTGCACATCAGTCTGAGAAGCGCTGTCCTGGACCATACCGCTCTGGAAACGTGGGACGGTGTCTTTATTTTTCTCCTGGTGTAGCACAGGACACCTCAGGGTCAGTGAAAACTAGCATTTCTTTGTTTCAGAGGTGTAGCTGCAGTACTGAGCATTGTTAGCTTCCTTTCCAGCAGTCTCAGAGTGAAGCCAGTAAACCAAAGCACAGAAAGAGGAGTCCGGGGCCCTGAGTTTGTGTCCCAGCTCTGCCTTTGCTTTTCCACATGATGACACTCAGATTTCCCCACCTGTCTTTGACTCCATTCCTACATCTACCAAGTGGGAACATCAGTTCTGGCTCTATCTGCCTCACAGAAACGCCCGAAGTGCCTGTAAAAGTAAAAAAGCAAAAGCAAGACAAAAAAATGGCACAAACCAAAGTAGTACTATCCTTGTACAAATCCAGGCTGTGGCTGTTTCACTGGCACCTACTGAGGTCTGCATGGCTGATATGACTGCGGGGCAGGTGTTCATTGCTCACAGTTGGTTTCAGGAATGTGCTTGCTAAACCTTTCCTACATTCCATCGAAGAAGAGGAGCTTCTCTGAGAGAGGAGGACTCGATTTCAGGCAAGTGTATACAAACACACATTGGCTTCAACCAAATCCACCACGCTCCCCCACATGCAGCCCCAAACCAAAAGCTTAACAATAGAGACCATTCACTGAATTATAGTGAGGGGCTGTGCCCATCTCTTGACGTGCACTCTCTCATTTAATCCTCACAACCACCCTGAAAGAGAGGTCTTTTCCCCATTTTACACATTAAAAAAACTGAGACCTAACGAAGTGAAATGGCGGAAATGGGGCACTCTTAACTACTATCTGCTTTCAGTCAGATGTAATTTACCAGAAAACTCTCCCATAGAAATTGCAAAATCTCCCCCAAAGTTTCATCATTTGAAACAAATTTATTTTTTTCTATCAATGATTGCCTAGGACTCTAGACAGACCAAAGATGACAGGTCACTCATGGCTGAAATTAGCTTGTGAAGTTTTTGCTTTGAGCTAAGGAGCAGATATTCTGGCATCTAATATGCTGTGTATGTCTTTTGTGTGCCTTCAAACACGTGAACACATGGAGGAGAAGAAATGAGAATCAAGGAGCTATTCTGGAAAACGTTTTAACAAGACCTAAAGTATGTTGTCTTCTGCAGGATATTTTCAGCAAAAAAATAAGTCTTGTGATTTGTAAAAATATTTTTGATAGTTCAGAAGTGATCGTATTTTTATTTTATATTGTAGCATTAGGACAAGATATGCTTTCCTTGGCTAAACTTCTGATGATAAAGAATTCATCGCTCATCTTTATGACTTAATGTGCTCTTTGTGGACGAGCTTTGTGTGTTAGGGCTCACATCCAGGATCTGCTTCCCTGTCACTCAGGGAAGGGGGATCTGTAAAGTTCCCAAGGGCCCTTGCCTGTGGTTACAGGTGGGACTAGAGTCAATCCTGGAGAAATGGTGCCTTGAAATCTCTCTTCATCTTCTGTCGCATTCTGCCTTCTCCGTTTATATATATGGAGTTCAGTACATGCATGGACATGAGTGGTCAGCCCAGAGCTGGGGCCACGAACACTTGGGGATCTGGGAGGCATTAGAAGGTAAAGGTTAGGAGTACTGGGTGAGGGCTCAGGCAGACTGGAAGTAAGTCCCTGGATCTGCCGCTTACTAGCCTCATGAACATGAGGCTGCCTCTCTAAGCTTCACTTTCCTCCTCTGCCAAATGAAAGCAATTATATGTTTTCTATTATCTATTATATAGCTATCACATAATTATTCTGAGGCTCTTCTAAATGTTGAATAAATAATATTACTTAGTATTTAACAAATACCATGAGTTGGTGAGCAAGCGAACATATGCTAGAGTTTCTAGCCTTCCAGGAGATGTGATACTGACAAATAACTACCATGCAAGGTGGAAGGCCCCAAAATAAACGGTACAGAGTGCACCCCAGTAGGAGTTCACGCGAGGGCGTAAAACCTGTAGCTCACTGCTGGCCTGGGCAGGGCAGGGTGCATGTTGAGGTTTCTAGACCTTAACAGCCAGTATTTTCATGGTGGTGTCTCAGCTTATGGTAAGGAGAAAGAGTGTCTCAGTCAGAGAGAAGAGCTTCAACTTTCAGAGATGAGCAAGTTCAAGACGTATTCAAAGAACCAGTAATGGCTGAAGTAAGCCAGGGATCCCCATTCTGACATGCCTTCTGGACTGGCCAGAGCACCTGAGCTGTTTAATGGGACCACCATGACTTGGCTCTAGCCAGCTGTGTGCAGGCTCACTGTTGGCACGTCTTTCAATCGTTCAAGAGACACAAGAAATCTGGTCTTGCAGGTGAAAAGTTCCACTTAGTAAAACATGATGTTGGTCAAATCCAACATGTCTGTGGCTGAACTCAGGTTGTGGGTGGTGACCATGGGACCTTAGAGTGGACTTATGTCCCAGTATTGGGATCATGATAGGTGGGGAAAAGCCCTGCACTGGGACCTGGGAGCCTGTCATTGACCTGGGCTCTGTGTCCTTGGACAAACCTCTTCCGTCATCTGTGCCTCAGTTTCCAGAAAGCACTTTGAAAGGAGCTGTGGTTTACAAGGCTGAAGAGTTGTAGTACTGGCCCTTGCTCTCGTTCCCTCCCCACTCTGGATTTATTTTGTTGTTACATTTTGTAAAGGGACCCTTATCTAAGACTGAAAATGCTCGAATATCCTGTACATAAATTAGCATATGGAGACTTGCAGATGGAACCGTGCCAACGTCTTCCAAAGAGAAGTCCAGATAACAGGCTACAAGACTGGCAGCTTTCATGAGAAAAGTAAAGAAAACAATTTCCCTCGGTGCTTGCCACAGAAATGACGATAAAGGAACTGGAGGACGGATAAAAGTATCCAAAAAAACATAAAAGATGAATTGATGGGAAACGCTGCTGTGACCACTGAAGGGGCGATAGGTGGCAAAAGTCACACTGTAGGAAAAAAATAACAAACTGTGGAAAAAGAATGGAGCAATAGTCATGGAAAAAAAAGTGAGATCACATAAAAACTTTCAAGCGTGGCCTGGAAAAAATAAGGCTTTATGAGTTTCACATGAGGATTCTATTCTTCCCACCTGTGGAGAGTAATTGGCGGTGGCTGACTAGAGGTTTGTTTTGCCTTCTTGGCAGGAGCCGAATTGTTATGTTAATATTCCGCTGGCTAAGTGTTAAGTACTGACTTTGAATAGAAAGAGTTTTGCAGAAGGGAAAATTCCCAGCATTGGGTTCTTACTCTGACCACTGCGTTCTTTAGACTTCAGACTTCACTCTCAAATTCTAAGAAATAATTAGTATCATGGCAGATATTTCCAGCATTGTGTGAAACGAATAGAGTTCCCACTAGCAACTCTCTCCCGTAGGTGGTTTACGGGCAGGCAGTGTGTCCGAGCTAAGGGTCAGGCACAGCAGTCCATTTGGGGCTGAAGGCAGACCTCTGATAACACAGCATCATTGCACACACAGCTGCCAAGTGCTCCCACCCTTTGCATTTGTCTGTGCTTTCACTTCTCCGTTAACGTTGTCTTCTCCCTAGATGTCATTTCACTGACCTGGCTCTGAAAATATTTTAATTATCTTGAACAGAGTGAGGCCAAAACCCTAGGGTACTCAGGTTGAAATGGCCTAATAGTCAATGCATTATTCAAATGAAGTTTGTTAAATTTAAGAATTACTGAGTCATTTGTTGGATTTTTTTTTTCCTTTTTAGGAGGCAGCCTCTCTCTAAATTTCTAAGACCTCCTACGAAATGACCTTCCTCGTGGTCTTTTGCTTCCAGATAGCTGATTTCAGCTAGTTGCTGGGTGAAAACTTAGAGATTGAACTGATTTACACTAATTTGTGATTTACTCCTGACCCCTTAAAAGTTGCAAAGTCTTTAGGATTGCAAAAATAGATTCATTCTTAATTGCAAATGAGCCTGTAACTGCAAACGATCTCACACCTCTTCCACCCACCTCATCTCTGTTGCCACCTTCCTGGATTGTTTCCTCAATTTACAGTCTTTTCTCACTTCTACTCCTATGCTCACGACATTCAGAAAGTGTGATAATGTGACTTTTTTTTAATGATGTCTTTTATGGCAGTGACATAGGAATTTGGTTAAAATACCACATAATTAAGCCCATGTGGTAACCACAAGATTTATAAATCTAATAAAGAAAATCCATGTAAATAATATAAAAGTTTGTGAGCCAGCAATTCTAACTAAGCCGTTTACTCCCCAGGAGCGAATTAGCCAACTGGAGCTTTTAAAACCCATTAGGTCACCAAGACATCATTTGAGCAACCACCTCAAATTCCAGAATATTCTCTGAGCCCCATTTTCAGTACACAGTATAATATCTAAGTGGTATCTAATTCAGGAATTTTCAAACTATGCTTCCATCACACGATTTCCACAAGCTGGTCTAGGGTTTAACACTGCTAAAACCAAACAGTGCAGAAGAGGTTAATTAGCGTGTTAACTTCCCTAACCAGAGCCCATACCACAGAGGTGGGTTAACACAAAGCCTTCTAACATCACTATCTCTACTTACTCAAATGTTTGTTAATTAGCATAAACTGTATTAGAGATAATTTTTTTTTAAAGATTGGCACCTGAGCTAACATCTGTTGCCAATCTCTCTTTTTTTTTTCTTCTTCTCCCCAAATGCCCCCAGTACATAGTTGTATATTTTAGTTGCGGGCCCATCTAGTTGTAGCATGTGGAACACTGCCGCAGTGTGACCTGACAAGCAGTGCCATGTCCATGGCCAGGATCCGAAACCCTGGGCCACTGAAGCAGAGCGCACGACCTTAACCACTCGGCCACGGGGCCAGCCCCGAGATAATTTTTAATTAAGAAAATGGATGATGTTCAAGTAGAGGGGAGGATAGAAAGATTTGTATCAGTCCCTCTGTCCTTGAACATGGACATGGGCATGCGCCAGCCAATGTCTGGCCAGCAAAAGAAACCACTCTAGGTATTTCAAGTGGGAAGGGACGTGGCCCAGGGGTTTAAAGTTTCACAGACCTAGTAGAAGGTTTTGGGAAGTGGAGGCCAGAGAAGCTGCTTTGACGAATTCAGGAAATCAGGAAATTAAGGGTAGGTGATGATCTGCCCTTCGTGGGTGATGCTGAGGGAGATGCCTGGAAGCCACTCCCAAAATCTCACATCTACTCTCTGCAGAAAGGCATGCCCCTGGCTGCAGCTGCTAATGGGGAACGTGGAGTATCCTTCTCTTTTGCCTTCCAAATCTCACTTGAGGGCTTCTCACTGACAGAGTATAAACCGGAACTCCTGCTAGCAGGAGAGTTTTTGAAATGTAGCTTCCTGGCCTTTAGTTCCAAGTACAAAAGGAGAATCTAAAAGAGCAGGGATGATTTTGATTGTTAACAAGTAGTATCAGGCTTAGGGTATTGGAATCTGGCCAGCCCAGCATCCTTTTGAAGGATGTCTTAGGTCTAGAACATCCCTCTCCAAGAGCACTTTCTGCGATTATGAAAATGGTTCAGTAGCACATGGCTACTGAGCTATTTGGCATGGCTATTAGGCAGTGTACGTCTAGAACTCTCTTTGGTCCTGTGCCCCCTCTCCCGTTCCATTTTGTTGCTAGTGCCATGGAGTCCATTCTGACGCCTAGTGACGCTGTGTACAGCAGAGTGGAATCCTGCCCAGTTAATATTTTTCAGGAGTGGGTGGCCAGATCCTTCTTCCTAGTCTGTCGGTCTGGAAGCTCCACTGAAACCTGTGCATCAATGGATGTATTTGAAATACCAGTGGCATAGCTTTCAGCATCACAGCAAAGCACTATGACACCCGACAGACAAGTGGTATGGTTCCCTGACCAGGAAATGAAATTGGGCCCCGGCAGTGAGAGTGCAGAATATTAACCACTAGATCACCAGGGCTGGCTTCTCATTCCATTAAATGGAAGCTATTGCCTGCTCTGACCTGAAATGCCCTCCTCTTGATATTTGAATATTTGTTGTACTTGTGTGTTGAAGGTGCTGGTTAGAATGGCTATCTGATGGAGTCGGGGGAAGGGATTCACTGAGCTTACAGTATTGGCCATCTGACTGCTTTTTGTGACAACTTGCTAATAAGTATTTGTTGTATATTTGGCCGAATTTGGTCTGAGACTTGCTTTCACCTTAACCCACAGTGGTAGCAAGGTGTTGAGGAGGGCACTGCTGTTTGCTTACAGAACCTAATAATTGCAACAGCCAATTTAGACTGATCAATTTGCAACATACACTTTTCTCCCAGGAGTGTTACTCAAACTTTCAGAATCTGCAGTATCTTTGCTGTTAGCAAACATTCCCAGATGACAAAAGAAAGACTACGTAAATATTAATATAAAAATCCAGATAAGCTAATCGCCCTGCAGTGAACAACTCTTTTTAATGTGAGCGTATGCTCATGGTATTTTTCTTTTTTAAAAATCATACACTTAACACAAATTTCCTGTGCATAAAATTGTTCCTAATTTTTGTTGTTGAATCAACATTTCGTAGTGTCCAAAGACAGCCCAGTGTTCTACAGAAGAGCCCTGACTGCCACGTGCTCTACCGCTCGGAGGACCACAGGCCCTCTTGCTTTATATATAGGTGTTTATAAGCTCCTCTCTGTTGAGCCTCCCAAAGTGCCCAGCATAATACTGGACCAAAGCAGGTGATTTCATGAATGCATGACATGTATTTTTTCAGCCATACTTAAAAGAACACTAGCTTTTCAAATGAAACTGTTCATCATTTATTTGCTGTCAGATAAAGAGAAAACTGATGGTTTAAATGTTACTGTTTTTCATTTTCCTCACACTTGGACATTTTCTAACTGCCTGTCTCCCTTGTCATCCGTAAACAATTGCTCACAAGTCTCAGAAAGTGGTGTTACTTATTAATTCAAGAACTGAGTATCATGGAAAGGATACTGCATTATTTATTAAACGTTCATGAATTCAGTTTACACAAACTTTGGCATCCTCGTTGTCTCTTTACCTGATGGTGGTAAAACTAGTTTGGAGTTGTTTTCAGAGTGTTGTAAATTCTATCCTAAGGGCAAAAGCCTAAGGAAGCTGGTCACTAGGGCACTTGCTTAGTCAGCGAAACCTCCTATTACTGCTTTCTGGATTATTCTTCTGCCTCAACACAATTCACATTCATACAATTGCATATGGGCATCCTGGGATTAGTGATTTGCAGCTTCAGTGACTATAGGTGTTTCCTTGGATCACAGCCCCTCTGCATTAGGTGGTCGCTTTATTCTTGACCAAAGGACAGATTGGAGAGAGGGGCACCAGGATGGGAAAAGCGTGTCAGTTCATGGAGGATGTCTCTCCTAACAGCTCAGCATAGAGGTTGGGGGAAGGGGGTGGAAAGGAGCTGCTCCTTAGATGCCTGTGAGGAAACAGACTATTTGTATAGGTTACAACTGCTCCAGTCCCACCAGAGGTGGGGGAGAAGGACCAGAGAGGGGCAGGAAGAGACCCAATCCAGAAATATTGGTGGTCTCCTCTTCTAGATGCATTTGGGACCCTGTTATTCCACCTCTACGTTACCATATTAATGGATTTTCTCCTTTAGGGGGCTCCCTCATTTAGTACCTTAGAACCCACATTCCCCCAGACATGGCTGGTGTTCTCACCAATCAGAATGTGGATGCATTGGTCCTAACGGCTCAGCACGCTTGTGGGACTAACAGGTTATGATAAGACTCATAATACTTGCTGATTGATGTGACAGGATGTGGCTTTCAGATTAGCCTACACATTCAAATGCTGAGTGCTTAAGTCTCATTCAGCTTCTTGTAAAACCACGTAGGTTTAGACGCAAAAGTAAAGATTTGCCAATGGACAACTGTCAGCTCAGAGTGTGCTGCCATTATAGCTTAATTTATATTAAAATAAAATGATCACTTTCTTCAGTTTCATCATTAAACTTTTTGGTCTTAGCTGCAAGGAGGACTTAGATTACACTAAGTGTCTGTCTTCTAGGGTATTTCTGAGACAAGTAGATGGATGCTCCCTGATTCTCAACTTCTCAGTGGAGCATAATGGCACATATTACAGTTCACAGGTTCAATCAATGTGTCAAAGTGGGTCCTGAATATCTCTACATTCCCTCTGCCCTGGTAAAATTTGGTGATGCTGAAACAGTCTATTCTGATTCTTAAATTGGAAAAAAACACTTTAGTGAATGATGAAGCGTAACCTATTAGGCACTTTTGCTTGCTCTTGAATTACTTGTTTACACGGATTGATGGTGGAATTGGTTGGCTTTTTACAAGAGTGATTAAACGGGCTTCTGGGTTGTATTTCATAAACAGGATTTGCAAGGCTTTTAATGCTTTAAAAGGCAAAGTTGGAACCAATCTGAGCTGTCTGTCAAGGTTTTTTTTCCTGTTAAGCAGACTTGAAATTGTTCTTGGAATTGAACTGACCTTTGATTGCTTAAGGGAGCTGTGGCTGGTGCTTTCCAAGAAGCAGACACCATGCTCCTTTGTTATCGTGCTAATACTGATACCCCATCCCCCCCCCCCCCCCACTTTATCTAGAGATGCAGAGGGGCACTGGTAAAAGCCCTCTCCTCTATCTCTTTGCAGGCTTGTTGATCGGTGCTGGCTGTGCCCTCTACCCCTTGGGCTGGGACAGTGAGGAAGTCCGGCAGACTTGTGGCTACGTTTCTGGCCAGTTTGACCTGGGTAAGTGATCTTTATGGATGGCCTTCCTTTTAGAAAAGAACCTCATCGCATCTCTCATAGACGCAGAAGGTGGAAAAGGGACAGGGAAGAAAAGCACATCCCAGTATTACAGCCAGCAGTCATGTGTACTAATACACATATGTTATTTATCTGTTTATTTAATGAAGAGTTATTGATAATCCACTGTTTGCCTGCACTGTGGGAAGTATTGTACATAAAAAGAAAAGAAATGGCCCTGCTCTGAAGAGTTTATACTCATTGATTAATTCATTCAAAATCATATATTTATTACTCATTGCATATGCTAAAAATAACTCTCTCTGTGGAATTCACAGTCTATCTGAGAAGATAAAGCAAACAAAATGATCAAGGCGAAGACAGGAAGGGCTAAAGAATCCAAAGTAATTTCACTCCAGCGTCATCAATAACTTTGTGAAAGGGGTGGGCATCGAGCTGGGTCTTGAACAAAAGGATGCACGCGGATTGTCTGGCAGCAGACAGAAGCACCTTGCAGGCAAGGATTACAGTATAGCGAGGCAGGAGGGAGGAATCAGTAAGGCTCCTCAGATCAGAGAGACCAAGAAGGGGGAGAGGTGTGGTTAAATAGGTGAGAATTCACATGCTAATGAAGGGCTCCTGAATTTTCCTGTGTACTAAAGAGAAAATTTCAGGTATTTTTCACTTGTACATGTGTGACTATCTACTTCTTTAGCATTCTATAAAAATTTTTGGCATGGTACTATATGGTTTGCACCATTATAATTTGTGATGATTAGGTAATATTTCAGTGGGTTGATAAACCTATATTTACATAACCACTTCTTTCGTTTTAGTTGGACCTTTAGTCTATTCCAGGTTCAGTTATTTTAAGACATATTGCAATGAGTAGTTTAATGAATGTCTTTTCTTAACTGAATTATTTTCTTATGATGTTTTTCTAGAATTATTGTTACTAGATCAAAGACTATGACCCCATAAAACACATTGCCAAATGAGAGCAAATATATTTCCCCTTAATGTATGGATAGACTAGGTTTTTGACAATTAGTGCATAGTGAGTTACTAACTTAAACATCCACTTTTCACATTAAATATTTCACTCTAAGAAGAAAAGTTTTGAGGGAATTGATCCAGTGGCAGTATTACTATATCCCAAAACATTTACAACAATTTTTGTTAGAACGTCTATGAAAAAAAATGTTCTGTTGGATACTGAGAAAAATGGACAGTGTGACACCAGATCGAAAGTCTGCGAATTTGAAAATGAAGCAATTTTTGTTTGACCCAGTGGATAACAGATTCCCTGCTTCCCTCAAAATAATCCTGGCTCTTGGAGTAGAGAAGACAATGCTCTAAATACCACCTAATTTGCATGGATAAAAAATAAGAGATTTCCCACTGCCCATTCTTCCCTCCTTGATGACGAAGCTTTCCTAAGTCTGGATTCGTTTGTGATGGCCATAAATGCAGAGAAGGGAAAAATGCTGGCACAAAGTTGACGGTCAGCTTTTATTTTTTTTGGAAGGCAAACTGTCCAGGGGAGCTATTTTAGTACAGTGTTTGGTATTTTGCTTTCTCTGGTGTTGGAGGCCTTTTTGGCTCTTTCACACAGGCCTCAACTTGATTAGAAGCCTCTTCTTGCTGATCGCTTGCTGTTGTATATTGTTAGATTAATTAGCAGGTTATAATGAAACTCAGATCCTATTTTTGCAATTTTCATTACTGCACCCCAGTATTTTATAGCTTCTCAGAATTGTGGATTAAAAATTTGAATGTCAAACTTTAATTTTAAAAAATAAAACACTTGCCTCTTTACCAGTGATAATAATTTCTTACGTTATTGAACTCACCAAAGCCATTTTAGCAATTTAAAAAACTATAGTTTTGTTTTAATTTTTGCCTCTTTATTTTTAAATTTCTCTTAGATTGGATGAGGAGAGAAAAAATCAAAACTGGCATCATCTACAGATAAAATGGTTCTAGTTCCCTTGAATAAGTACTTTGGATTTATTGAGATCTATTTCTCTAGTTACTATTATTTTTGTAGATTCCATGATCTTTTCTTTCAAAAGAAGACCTAATGAGAAACTGTGGCACAGAGATGTCACTGTGCCTGACCCATGTAACTTCCTATTTTTCTGGCTTGATAAAATTATTGCTATTGCCCTGAACACTGATGAAGCCTAAACTTCAGTGAATGAGTGAAGTCACAGATTATGGAGCAAACTTGGGAGAGAACCTTGGACTGGGGTTAGGAGCTGTAGCATGTGTGTGAGGGTGAGCATGCTCAGTAAGGATGGCTCTGGGGCCCAGTTTTAGTGGCATATATGCTGCTTGCCATGGCCACATCCTGTCTCTGCCACTTCTGAAAATCCAGCTTATTTTTGCCTCCTCTCAGAGGAGACAGCATGTGGACATGTCTTCCTTCCAAGGATTGGGACATATTAACATTATTAAGCTTCATGCCCTCCTTTTTGTGGAATATGGGTCACTTCCTTGGCATGCTGTTGTTGAAATGTCGTTACTCTCTCTCCAGAGACACCCTGGAAGAAATAATTGTTGTTGATTCCACATGGAAGATTATTTAAGGAGTGCGTTCATTCAATTATTCAGCCAACAAATATTTGTGGGATGCTTACAATGTGCCAGGCCCTGTGCTAGGTGCTGGGGATATGGCATCAGCAATGAATTTAAACAGACACTATTCACCGTCTTTAGGAAATTTAAAAACTAGCAGGAGAGGCAGATATTCAAAAAGAGAATGTCCATGGGAAGTGTGTGAGAAAGGACAAAGTGTCAGGCACTGCGGTGGGCATTGTGGTTGCCTTGCCAATATTATTCCACTCTCGATGGTGAATCTAAGCCAGAGGTTGGCAAACGCCTCTGTAAAGAGCCAGATAGTTTTCAGCTTCGTGAGCCATATGGTCTCTGTTGCAACTACTCAGTTCTGCAATTGTAGCATGAAAGATGATTCACGTATCAATGGGTATGACTATGTCCCAATAAAACTTTATTTACAAAAAGAGATGGTGGAGCTGTAATTTGAAGATCCCTGATCTCAATCAAAGCATACCCCTGACATGCCAGGAATGTCTTCATTCCAGATGTGCTCATTTATTCATCTCTTTTGCCCCTAGAGCAGCTGGTCAGCCTAGACCCTGCACTGAGCAGCCCCATCCAATTATCCTACTATGCTGTATAAATACTACAATTTCCTTGTTATGTGGTGTTGTGAAATAACTTGGCAAGCACTGTAAATTAAGCTTGGTCATCCCACCTCTTGACACTAGCATAGGATGGGAAAGTTTAAGCCCATTTGGGCCGGTAAGACTGGAGGAGATGTTTCCAGAGGCTTCTGAGGAAGAAGGGATCACACGCCCAAGAAAGAGGCACCAGAAGCCACACTCTCCCTCTCTGGCAGCCACCACTGCCCAGGTGGAATGGCAGGAGGAAGCAGCCTATGGGACCAAAGATGGGCAGAAAAACCCACCGGTGGTTCAGTTCTGCCTGAAGCAGGCCTTCCCTGGGAATTTCCAACCTTGCTGCACACAGAAATCCATTTCCTTGTTGGGTAAAGTTTGAGGTGTGCTTTCTCTTACTTGCAGCTGAAAGCGGCCTGACTGGTATTTTATTTAGTCGCTCTATCACCATTCAAGGGATCCTGACCTCACCTGGGGGCCATCTAAGGAAGTATTATTTTTAGCTGAGCCCTCAAGTCTGTAGAGGACTTAGGTAGGTAAAGAGGGAGTGTGGGTGTGTTTTGGGGGGCATAGAGGTAGGTTTCAGGAAGGCAGGGCTAAGATCAGGAAGGAGGCTGAGTAGGCACACTGGAGGGGGTAGGAATACTTGGAGGGATAGGAAGGGCCTCCCAGGGAAAGAACATTGAAACCAAGTCCAAAAATAGTCATAGTAGTTAGGCAAGGAAGGGGACTTCATAAAATAGTTCACATTTGTGGTTGTAATGTAATGTGGCAGGAGTCTGATAGAATCTACTTTTAAAAATGCCTCCTTCCTTTAGAAAGGAGGTTTGGGGAAAATTTTTTTTTTTTTAACATGCCTTGAAAACAATTTTATAAGGCTATTGATTATTTCTCAAGCATCATCATATTTTATCAAGTGCAGCACCTTGAAGCAATTTTGCAAAGATACTCACTTTTGCAAATCAAAGATTGTTATTCTGCTTATCTTTGGAACTTATTTATAAAGAAGCAAGGAGCAGGTTTGAGTACATACATTTTTTAAACAGGGCAACAGGAGTCCAAACAGGCTGCATAATGAATTTCTAAATTCCCCTGCTGAAATTGTATAGCTTGTCTTGACAGTAGCTCTCAACCTTTAGCATTAGAATCAGAGGTAGACTTGTTGAGAATGTAGATTTTTAGTTTCTATGCCCCAGAATTGATGATTCTCTCATTTGTATTTTAAATAGGTATCCGGGTGATTCTGTTGCAAGTGGTCAGCGACCATACTTCGAAAAAAACTGCCCCACTTTATATAAAAATTAATTTTTCCTACTTTGCTAGAATTTAGTTTAACAAATTTCATTTTGTTTTATATAAATTAGGATGCTCTAGCTTTAGGTTACAAAATCTGGCTCAAACAGGCTTAAACAAAGACATTTAAGATCTTTTATTACAAGAGGGTCAGAGCTACGGTGAGCTGCAGATTTGACTGATCCAGGGGCTCAAAGATGTTGTCCATCTCAAAGTGGGCTTCATCCTGAGGCCACTTCTCCCATTGGTCATAAGATGATTGCATTTGGCACTTCAGGCTGTAAGCATCCTTGTTCACGTCAAACAGGAGAGGGTGAGCTTCTCCCTCAAAATAATGGAATAAAAGTCTCTTTCCTCAGTCTAATTAGGCCAACTTTGTCAAGTGCCCAGTCTTGAATGAATAGCTGCCACCAGGGGATACCATGTACTAATTGGCTTTTTATAGTCCAGCTTGAATGTAGTCCGAGTTTTGTAGACCCGGATTTTAGTGAGAAGTACCGTCATTTGTAAGTGGAAGATGAGGCTAAGAGGAGAAAAGGCATCTGAGTCTGTCTTCCATTTGTTGGACTTCAATGCCCTGTGCTCCTTCAATGTGAAGTTTGTGGTTGTGGACGAAGGGTCAGTAATGGTTTATGCTGTGTAAGTGTTAACAATGGTAATTTTATTTATTACTTTTTTAGAGAAGAAAACAGTACAAGTGATAAGAATAATACATAGTGTAGCTCAGCATCCTCATATAATAAAAGCCCAGTAGATGTTTCCTATTGTTGATCACATTGTTTATACAGGACCATTTTTAATGACTATTGCTGATCGATTTTTATTCTTCCTTTTACATTCCATAACAGTAAGTTTGGATTGACACATTAAGCATAAGGTCTTTATAATCAGGTTGTCTAATTGATTTAATTCATGCCTCAGAGATATTTTCATCCACCAAAGACTTTTCTAATTATATCCTTATGATCAAAAGTAGTGTTTCAATTAATTTGTCTTGCTAATTTGCCAAGTAAATTTGAGTAATTATTGCTTTCATTTTGCTATTTAATTTGATTAAGAAGCCATCGTGTTTCCTGTTCTTGCAATTATGCTCTTGGCTTCTCAAGAACAGTACCAGAAACTCTGAAAACTCAGAGCCTCTCAGGGCTGGAAAAGATGAGAGTGTGTTTCTTCCACATTTTCAATTCAGTGAAGAAATCTCTTCTACTCTAATCTGAGCACTGACCATCCCACATCTCTTTGGACACAACTCCTTTAACTCTGACTCCTGACTCATGTTTTCTTTCCTCTAAAGTCTATTCACACTTGGGAAAAAGCAACTTGGAAGTTCTGGGGAGGTCAGTGGGCAAAAATGGGAACAGAAATAGAAAATTTGTTTTTTGAGCTTTTTCAAGCTTGGTGTTAGTGGGTTCTTCTTAAACTGAGTGACCTAGTTTTTTTGATGGCCACACAGAAGCCTCTACTTCTGCAGAAAACAACAGGAGAAGCTGCTATCGGCTTCTGTGATATTTAATAAAATAAGCTTCTCTTTAGCCAGAAAGTAGAAGACTCCTTTGACTGATGTGGACTCTCAAGGCTGCTTCATGCCCATGCTGAGCAGGCAGCTGAGGCTCTGCCCCATGGCTGCAGGCAGCTGAATTGCATGCTGCCTGACTTGCCCACCAGGTGTTTGTGGAGAATCTGTCACTCAGTCCAGGAAGAGGCTCCTAGCCCTTGAGGAGTTTCTTGTCATTGATTAAGGAAAATTTATGATTCCAGTCTGAGATTGCTGTTTGGGAGATTGGTTAGCAGTGAAGTGTTGAGTATGCATTGAGATTTAGACAAATTTAAAGTCTTTGAAGCTGCAATGATGTCCTGTCTCCTCCATGGCTGTTAACTGCATCTGTTCCAGACTTTTGACACTGAAGTCCAAGTTGCTGGGAGTCATTTGGAAAGTTCAGCAGGAGCCTGTGTTCCCTCATGCAAAGCTCAGGTGCAAGAGGATGACAGAGGAAAGCCAGAAAGCTGCTATGAGTTAAACCAAGGCTCAAACTGAGTAGGCCCAGGGGCACCCAGGGAATACTCTGGAATGTGATGCTAGATATGATGCCAAAAAACTGCCACAGGCAGAGGAAGCCCAGCGTGGCAAGTGATGAAGTGATGGAGCAAAGTGTCCGGGTACCTCCAAGGAAGAAAGAGTCAGCTTCGTTGATCACTCAGCCTTCTTAGAGACCTCTTTTCATGAGAGGAAGGGTTTTTCCATTCATCCCAGAAAGTGGAAAGAAGAACCAATTCATTTTAGGGGCATGAATTCAACCTGTCCATTCCAGGGGGACCATGATAACAACAGTAGAGCCTGAACATTTCCACTTTCAGTTACAGCTTCATAAATGCTTCTAGTCCTGCTTTAGGAAAAAGTACCCCATTCTGTATAATCACAGATCCAATTCTAACTGTTTCCCTAAACACATCTTTGCAGGTTCCACATGAACCTATGGGGCAGGATTTTTGCAACTTCAGTGCATATATCAGTGTTTAGCCCATAGCAGTATTCAATAGATTTATTTATTTATTCAACAAATATTTATTAAGCACATACTAGGTAACAAAAATTGTGCCACATACTTAGGATGAAATTATAAATAAGGTAGACATAATCCTTACCTGCATGTCACATATCTGCCATCTACTGAATGGTTAAAAGAAGAGAGGGAGGAAGGAAGGCAGGAGGAGAGGGAAAGAAGAAGGAGAGGAAAAAAGAAGGCAGAAACGATATTGCTAATTTCCACCATCATATTTCTGTATATGCTTGCCCACTGATATCCTGGTGAAAATCATAGTGTTACTCTTCAAGGGCCAATGGCTTAACCATCTCCCAGAAAAAAATCAAGTTCAAGGTCATGGTTTAAAGAACCAAATGCCCTGAGAGATGAAAAAAGTAGTTGCTCTAAATCTTTCCTTCTTGAAGTCTTTTTTGGTTTGGTTATTTCAGAGCAGGATCATTGCCATTCTTGTATTAATGCCTTTTTGAAACCTAATTCAGTGGCATGTGGCAATTTGTAGCAGTGGAATTCAGTGATTACAGGAAAAAGGAAATTCTTTTAGCAAACCTGTGGGAAATAATATTTCTCAAGATACAGTCAATGAAACTATTGGAAAAAATATGCTAGTCTCTCTTTTAAAGAATCTTCATTTTTTTCAATGCTATCCTTTTGTAAAAACAAAAACAAACAAACAAAAGACCCCCAAAAATAGATATACCTGAGTTGTGTACTTTTTTAGGTATACTTTACTTAAGCAAGTTTAGGAAAATGAACTGGTTCGTTCTAATTATTCTTTTGTGTTATGAGCTCTTAACTATTTGCTAGTATGTTTCACTTGAATGTTGCTCTGGGGGTAGAAATGCACTCATTTTAACTCAATTAAGTTTAACTGTTTGTGATGTTTTAGATCCTCTCTCAGGAATTAACTTTGTTCAATTGACTATGTCAAAGATATCTGTAAGAAAGAAAGGGCAATTAAGGCAAATGGCCTATATGAACATCATCTTGAATAAGTCTGTCGATTTTACTAAAATTTTCTGGTACTTAAGGATTTGGGGCTAATCTATTAATTAAGAAGAAGAAGCTGCCTGCTTGCCACCCCTCACCCCTGCCATCCCCAGCTGAGTACTTCTGATAATGTAATGCAACCCCGTTGGGAAGTACCTTATGTGTTCCCTGCCCTCAAGGAGATTAGAGTTGAGAGATTTATCACAGCTTTATCTTAGACCATCTCTATATAATTATATATTCTTTCAGAATAGTAGCACTCTTCACTGATATTGTTGGGAGATTTGTCTCTGTGAACACTAGGGAGGGTTCTTTCAAATCTTTGTGTTACGGTGCTTCATCCCAGGAGAAATATTTCTGCCCCAGAATGGAGAAATTGTATTAGTGTGTTAACACATGTGTTTGTGACCTTGCTGTGTATTTTTGCCTTTGTTCCATGATAGAAGATAGAAATTAGCCACTTCCTCTTAAGAAGTGTCCTGTTAGGAAAGGACCATTTGTAAGCATTATGGATTAATAAACCTATCATAAGTGTTTTTAGAATAAAACCAAAAACATAACAAAGTAATCAAAGGGCTGATCTGACTTCCAACCTGACTTTTAACCTGGTAGAATGTTGACAAAAAGTAATAAATATAGAGGATTTATAGAGAAAAACTAATTTTTCAGATCTTTTCAGAAATTCCATGTGAATGAATTATTCCAGATAAATGAATTTTCCCCCCAAAGGAAAAGTCAATGGAAAACATGTGGACTGGATTTGAATCTCAATTTGACTCTCTAACCACTTTTTGATTCTGGGCAATTTATTTGAGCTCTTGAAACTTCAGTTCTTTAGTCTTTTAAAAGAAAGGACAGTACCTACTTCACAGGCCTGTTAAAGGGATTAAATGTGATATTGGAAGGTGCTTTGCACATGGAAGACATACAATAAATATGAGTCCCTCCTTTCTGCCTTAAACACCAACACATTTCCTATTGTAATCAGATTGAAATAGTTTTAGGATGTATTATATACTTTTCCATCCTTTGAGCCAGGATATATAAAACCTGTAAGAAACATAAACAAGTCTTCTTTTTTTTATCATTAGTGGTTATGCTATCCTGTGAAGTCATTCCTAATAGTTGTGGACATTTATAGAGTGATTCACCCTTTCACTAAATTACCAAGACTGAAAAAAAAAATTTTGAGTTCTTTCTATTTTTTTTGTTGTTTTGCAACAAAAATGTGTCACACTGTCAGCGATTATTCATTGCGGTTATTAATTATGCCTTTCTCTCTTCATTCCCTCACTTCTAATTTGTGTCCTTTCTAATCGAATCATTGTAAATCATCTTAGAATCATGCTTTAAAAGAACACAGTTCAGCTCTGTTTCCGTGCACTGTGGATCTTTGAAGCACTGAATTTTGTAAGCTCTGGACAGTTTTTGGTGACCTCCTGATTTGGGGTCTGGCTCTGGGTATCTGAAGATGTCAGTCACACAATATCTGAATACAGAAGCTACTTTGAGTTAGCAAATGGATATTTTGATGATACTGGTAAATGATTTCAATGTTATAGTAACCCTTGTTCCAGGGGTAGATTTTTCTTGAGGTCTCCAGACCATTCAAGGGGCCCAAAGTCCATCCATAGCCTTCAAGGAATTTGTGATCCTGCTGAAATTGTGTGCAAACTTTACATGCTTATGGGTATGTGTTTTTTTATGAGGAGAGTATTTATAGCTTTTATTTATTATCAAATGGGTTCCTGACATCTGAAGACTTAGAACCTCTGGTAAACAAGATTTGGAAGTCTGACCTTAGAAAGCTTAGAGACTTGAACTCTAGAGGTAACCTCCCAAGAAGCTTTAATCTTCCCAGGAAGCTGGAAAGCCATTGAACCCCTTTGACTTTATTTCATTATCTATGAAAGCATTAATCAGAGGGATGTTATAGGGGAAAACACCTCTGCTTACAATAAGCATTATTGCAAATAAGTACTTCCATACACCAATTCTAATTTGAAATCGTATCTATGAAAAAGAATATTCGACCTTCCTAGTGAGTTGACTGTACTTCCACTTAGAATCCTAACCAGTTTCATTAGTGTCACTGCTGGGAGAAGATTCTCCAGCATGTCTCAAGAGCACTTTGTTCCTAAATATCTTTTCAAAGATGTTGGTGTAGTGAACAGCTTTGGAAGACAATGAATTCTGGGAAAGAGGACAGGTTTCTTTATTGT